>NC_141537.1:99489974-99793307 GCF_021556685.1 Rattus norvegicus | reverse complement strand
GGCAATCTCACAGAGGAAGAGCTGGCATTTAATCTAGTGTTGGCATGCTAAGAAGAAGGTACTATGTGTGTGTGGGGGGGATATGATTGTTTACACCCATGTGTGTGTTTAGATGAAACGTCATGTAGATATCTGATAAATTCATTTAATTCCTAACAGTTGTTAATTTCATTATTTCTCTGTTTAGTTTCTGGCTCTATGACCCATCCATGGGGGATAAAGGGGTGTTAAACTCTCCCACTCTTAATGTTTGGGGTTTGGGGTGTGACTTAACCATTAATAATGATTGTTTTATGAATGTGGGTGCCCTTAAACTTGGGGCATACATATTCAGAATTGAGATTTTTTTCCTTTGTTAAGGATGATATGTACCTATCCATCTCATTGAATTATTTTTGGTTGAAAATATATTTATTAGATGTTGGAATGGCTACTCCAGCTTGATTTTTGGATCTGTTTACTTGCAAATAGTTTTTCTCCCCTTTGCTCTGAGATAATGTCTATCTTTGTTGCTGAAGTGTGTTTTATGTAAGTAGCAGAATGACAAATCCTACTTTTCCTACTGTAGTCTTAGCTTATTTCATTTTATTTTGTTTTGTTAGTGTTCATAGTTTTCTTGGGGGGAGGGGTTGAATCCATTGTTACTGCGATATATTTATAACCAAATTTGTTAATTCCTGTTGTTTTTATGTTCATATTGGTAGTGTGTGTGTGTGTGTGTGTGTGTCTGTGTCTGTGTCTGTGTCTGTGTCTGTGTCTGTGTCTGTGTCTCTGTGTGTGTGTGTGTCTGTGTCTGTGTCTGTGTGTGTGTCTGTGTCTTTTTCTCTTCTTTTGATTTTGCTGATGGGGTATTATTTGTGTCTTGGTTTTCAAGCATGTAGTTAACCTGTTTAATTTGGAGATTTCCTTCTCTTCTGTAGGGCTGGGTTCCTGGAATACTTTTGTTTGGTATTGCCATGGAATATCTTATTTTCTCCATCTATGGTTATTAAAGGTTTTGCTGCATAGAGTAGCATGGGCTAACATCTTAGGACTCTTAGAAACTGCAAGACATCTTCCTAGTCCCTTCTTGCTTTTAGGGTGTGTCTGGAGATTTGGTGCATATCAGATAGGTCTGCCTTTGTAAGTTACTTGCCTTTTTCCCCTTTAGCTTTTAATATTCATTCATTGTTCTATAATTTTATGGCTTAAATTATTATGGGGCATGATGATTTTCTTTCTTGATCCAAACTATTTGGTGTTTTGCATATTTATTCTATGTTGAGAGTGAATACTTTCCTTAGGTAGGGGAAGTTTTCTTACATGATTTTATATATTTATATGTTTCCTGGACCATAGAGCTGGGAATCATCTCCTTCTATTTCTATCATTCTTTTTTAAATAAATTTTTAATTAGATTTATTTCTTTATTTACATTTCAAATGTTATTCCCCATCCCAATTTCCTGTCCATAAGTCCCCATTCCCTCCCCTCCCCCTCCCCATATGGGTATTCCCCCCATACATGCCACTTACTGACCCCCATATTCCCTTGCACTGAGGGTCCAACCTTGGCAGGAACAAGGGCTTCCCCTCCCACTGGTGCCCCAACAAAGGTATTCTTTGCTACATATGTAGTTGGAGCTCTGGGTCAGTCCATGTACAGTCTTTAGGGAGTGGTTTAGTCCCTGGAAGCTCTGGTTGGTTGGCATTGTTGTTCTTATGTTGTTGCAAGCTCCTTCAACTCTCAATACTTCCTCTAATCGCCCCCAAGGGGGTCCAGTTCTCAGTTCTGGGGTTTGCTGCTAGCATTGAGCCCTGGATTAGACATGCTCTGGATGTGTCTCTCAGGAGAGATATATATCCTTACCAGCATCTGCTTTCCAGTGAGTGTCTTATCTTAGCCATTTTGACAGGTGTGAGGTGGAATCTCAGGGCTGTTTTGATTTGCATTTCCCTGATGAATAAGGATGTTGAACATTTCTTTACGTGTTTCTCAGCCATATGATATTCCTTAGCTGAGAATTCTTTGATTAGCTCTGTAGCCCATTTTTAATAGGGTTATTTGGTTTTCTGGAGTCTAGCTTCTTGAGTTCTTTCTTTATTTTCGATATTAGCCCTCTATCAGATGTAAGATTGGTAAGGATCTTTTCCAAATCTGTTGGTTGCCTTTTTGTCCTAATGGTAGTGTCCTTTGTCTAACAGAAGCTTTGCAGATTTATGAGGTCCCATTGGTCAATTCTTGATCTTAGAGCATAAGTTATTGGTGTTTTGTTCAGTAAAATTTTCCCAGTGATCATATGTTTGAAATTCGGTTCCACATTTTCTCCTATTAGTTTCAGTGTATCTGGATTGACATGGAGGTCCTTGATCTACTTGGGCTTAACCTTTGTACAGGGGAATAGGAATGGGTCAATTTTCATTCTTCCACATGCTCACTTCCCATTGAACCAGCACCATTTGTTGAAAATGCTATCTTTTTTCCATTGGATGATTTTAGTTTTTTTGTAAAAGATCAAATGACAATAGCTTTGTGGGTTCATTTCTAGGTCTTCAATTTTATTCCACTGATCTACCTGCCTGTGACTGTACCAAAACCATAGTTTTTATCACTATTACTCTATAATACTGCTTAAGCTCAGGCATGGTGATTCAGCCAGAAGTTCTTTTAAACTTTGAAGAAGTTTTGTTGAAGCTATTTCTGCTATCCTGAGTTTTATATTATTCAAAATGAAATTGCAAATTTCTCTTTCTATATGAAGAATTGACTTGGAATTTTGATGGGGATTGCATTGAATCTGTAGACTGCTTTTGGCAAATTGGCCATATTTACTATAATAATCCTGCTAATCCATGAGCATGGGAGGTCTTTCCATCTCCTGAGATCTTCTTCAATTTCTTTCCTCAGAGTCTTGAGGATTAAAAAAAGAAAAGAAAAGCCAAAGGACAACACTATAACACGACTTCTGACAGTTCTGAAACTGAAGTTGAAGAGGGTTAAATTTTTTCCAGTCTGCTTTTATATTATTCTAGGTACATACACAGAATATGGTCAGTCCTGAGGCATAAACAAAGTAGTCAACATGGCATAAACAAAGTAGGTAAGGAACAAACAAATAATAAATAAAGGCCCAATGGTTACTGTATTCAGGGTCTTAAGGAGACTCATCGAGACACAAAGAACACATTCCTCACCTGTATTCATATTGGGTCTTCTTCCCTCCTATCCCAAAGTCAAATACCTGGCAAATTCTTAGATGGTGGTACCAAGGACACTTTCTCTCTCTCTCTCTCACTGTGTGTGTGTGTGTGTGTGTGTGTGTGTGTGTGTGTGTGTGTGTTTGTGTGTGTATAAAGTTATTTTTTTCTTGGGAAACAAGAGAAGCATTCCCTATTTAAAGGATCTTTTGGAAGAAAAAATTAGGGTAAGAAAATTACTCTGATCCTCATGCAAAAGCATCACATTTACCTTTGAATTTAGCCTAAGCAAAACAGTCTCAGCAGCCAGAGACACCAGAAGAAGGATTTGCAGTAGAGTGGGCTCTCACTTCTGCTTCCCTGGATGGTTTATGTAATGGCCTGAATCACTGTGGGAGGAGAACTAGAAACCTGTAGACAGTAATAGGTTCCAATATCTTCAACCTGTAGTCTGCTGATCTTAAGAGAATACTGTGTGCCAGATCTACTGCCACTGAACCTTGATGGGACCCCATCTGCCAAGATGGTTGCACTATAGATCAGGAGCTGAGGAGATTACCCTGGTTTCTGCTGATACCATAATAACGAACTACCAATGTCCTGGCTTGCCTGGCATGTGATGGTGACAATTTCTTCCGGAGATGCAGACAGGGAGGCAGGAGACTGTGTCACCTGGATGTCACATTTACCACCTGAGATTGAAAATTGAAAAAGAATTCCCAAACAATTCATCTTGGTATAAGACAGATTTATGGAGACCATCCTTGGAGCACTTACCACACTGATCTGTTTAAATTTTCAGTTTATTCAGTCGTCCTTACCTGTAAACCAGAGTAGCAGCAACCCAAAGAGTTGAGTGGGCACGTTCATGTTTCTGTGTAACATGTGTGAAGCTGACTCCAGCACAGGGTGGGACCTGACTATAAAGAAGTCAACTGAGCAGTGGGCTGGCCTCTGAGCACATGCAAATCAGCAAATGGTAGGAATGACCATGGCACTTGTCAAGTCAGTGACTCGTTAGAGGCCAGTGGTCCTTTTATGTTTTAGATCAGAGAGCCAACACAGGTTTATTTGGGTTTATTTGTAGAGAGTGTGCTCCTCTTTGGTTAGCTGCAGCAGCAGCTGCAGCAGCAGCAGTAGCAACAGTAGCAGCAGCAACAAAATAACAAATTACCAGTCTATGACATGCATATTGTTTTGATTTTTGTCATATTCATTATAAGGTTTTCTGTTTTATTTCTCTCATAGCAGGGCCTGGCACCTACAATACAGTTTTAAACAGTATATAAATGGTTATAGGGCAATTTCATATTTACCTGTGAAGGTTATTGAGGTGGTGTGGCTTCATCTTTTTTTTTCTGCTGATATGTGAGAATGAAATTTAAAAATAAATTTATTCTTTTATATTTCTTCCCACTAAAATCTCACAAATATCCATTCTTCCTCTACTTATAATTCATCAACTCTTTTTCCATTAATTGTTACTGCATAAGTAAAAGTACTTATACACACACACACGCACACACACACACACACACACAAACACAGATAGAGATACACACATATTTTTATCTATAAACTATTGAGTTAGTATAATGTTACACACACACAGATATATATATATATATATATGTATATATATATATATATACATATTTTTTTCAGGGTTGATCATTATCGTACAGACAATCAATTGGTTGTGCTCTCCCATGGAGAGGAAGACATCTCCTGCTCCTAGCTTTATTCAGTTGTGTATACTTCGTTGTGTAGAACTGAAAGCATATTGGTTTTATCCCATCCAGCTTGGCAAGTTTAGAGGTGTCCTCCTTTTCTCCTTTTTTCAGCTCACCTTTGGGCAGTTATTTAGGTGAGATTTTGCTGGTATATCTTCTTATAACAGTAGGAGATACAATCTCTGAGCAAACTTTCCAATCTTTTGGTTCTTACAGTGTTTCAACTCCACTTTTCCAAGTTGTTCCCAAGCCTTGTGTATGGAAAAGGTTGTAGATCTATCCACATGATTGAGCTACACAATTCCCCATGGAACTCAGCAAGAATCCTTTTGATAGCAATCATTCCCAGAAGAATAATAGAATAATACTGGAAGACAAGGTTTGTGGAGAAGGGCAGGAGCTTTCATAACATTAATTTTTCAGGTAAACAAACTTATTTTACACTATTTTTGACAGAGAAGCTACCCAAGTACTACTGACATCAAGACCAGAGAAATTCATGGGTGTCTCTCCTTCCATCTATGCCTATGAGCCCTTTACCTAGATTAGGCTGGAATTATATTTAAGCCCAATATTTATGTGAGGCTTCTCATTATTGCATCTGAGTTATTGCCTATTAGTATAATTTATTGACTTTTAAGAAAATTAGTTTTCTGTCAGAAATATCATTCATGTGTTTGAGTGTACAATTGTTCTACTTGCATATGCTATGGGCATCATGCCTTCTCAGGAAACTAAGAAGAGATGAATCTTAATTTAATTTCAGAACAAAGGAATTCAATCTCTTTGGTGAGAGAAGCATGTACAGAAGTGAAGTGAGAAGGTAAACAGAGGGAAATACCATAATGGGTACCAAGTAGATCCTAATTGAGAGTAAAGCGATGGTGGATTCCATGTCAGTTTCCATGATCCATTGAATGGAAAGAGTTTGCATATATATGTAATCATTCTGTAGGATGTAAAAATCTTCCCTGGTGATGATACCCATGAGGGGCCTGAAAATGATATTGGGGACAAAATTAGTGTCAAGAAGAAGTGTTGCAATTTATTTTAAAAATAATTGACCTGAAAATTGATGAAAAGTGTGACTAAAACATCTTTAATAGTGCTTGCTATAAAGGGTACATCCAAGAGTCTTCAGAAGAGACAAATTATGAGGCATAACCTGATCCTAACCATTATCATGCATCTATTCACATATGTATGTTTTCATTAAGCAATTACATCACACTCTCAAATATATAGAATCCATCAAATTGGTAACTTTATTTCACTGTTGGTAGTAAATAATTTGAAACGTAGAGGGAAATAGATCATTTCCATAGATTAATACCATTAGCAATAATCAAGACAAAAAAACCCACCAAAAATGGAAAAAAAAGACTTCTCAATAGCCTTGTCTGTCTTTTCACATGCTTTAATGATCTGTTGAGTTCAGAGTTGAAGTCAAACTCCATGTCTGTCATTTAGGGGAAACTTTTCCTGCCATATTTGCTGATGTGATTTCATCCCATGGCCTTTATATTTTTAACTTTGAAAATTACTAAATGTCAACAAGCAACTTCTCTCCAGGTTATAATGATAAACAATCCAGCTGTTTCAGCAACACTGTAGTGTACTATGATAGATGAATGGAAAATGAAAGAGGTGTTACACTTACCCTTCTGCCAAGGAAGGTAATTATTCAGGGTCATTGTCCTAGGACAGGTGTTTTGACATCTACAACACAAAGAATTGCTAGGATCTCTAGTCTCCCATGATTAAATATGGGGAAGAAATGTGCCCAGATCATTCTCACAGAATTAGGTAAAGACAAGGAGAAAATCCTGAATGACAAGTGAACAGGAAACTAACTAGAAACTTCTCTTGCTCCTAGTGTTACAGTGATTGATACTAGATACCAGTCCACAGTCTGGTAATCTTTAATGGATAAACCTGTATTATATCCTCCCCTGCTGGAGAGATTGCAAAAATTAAGACAAAGTTGAGTCTTTGTTCTTGTTGGGCCCAGGAAAAAGCTGAACAATCATTTATAGTAAATGTAATATGCTCTGGAAAAATAATGAACAGAATCTGAGCCTTTTTCTTCCTGTGAATGTACAGCAAAACCATTAGGAAGAATAATGTGTAGGCTATCATACATAAATACATGCATAACACACACATACACATACACACATGCACACACACACACACACACACACCCTTACACACACACACACACACATACACATATAGATGCAGTCTAATTCTTACTACTAAGGAAGAAGAAAATATTTTACTGGGATTTATCATAATTGATGGACTTTTTGCCTAGTATTAAAAAATAGTTAAGAACATTGCATGAACAAGGCCTGGAGATGACTCCTATAGTCAAATTCGATGTCATACTCTGCTGCAAATTTAAGGTCATACACTTCTACATGAGCCCTGGATTTGATCAGAAAAAAGACTAATTTTTGAAGTCAGTTAAGAAAGAAAGATGATAATATATTAAACATAGATTCAAAAGTTCACCTATTAGAGGACTTATTGCTTATTCCTTATGTGTTGGGAGCAATGCCCTTGAAGCCCTCCAATAGTGGTGTTATTATTATGGTTAGAATTAAATAGGACTGGGTTCATGGAAAATCCCCAGCCAGCTGCAGAAGACTAATACAAATCTGGTGGTCAGGATGAATGATATGATAAAGGCAAAACCAACATCTTGCTGACTAATAGATATGACAAACCTGTGATCTTTCTGACAACCTGTCAACATCAGCCTACTCCCTGACCACACGAATATTGTGTCCTTGTCCTACGTAAATGTTTCTTACTTCCCCCCTCCCCCTGTTTCCCATGTTATCGTATAAATTTAGTGTTGGGGAAAAATAAAATTGTTGCCTTGATCAGACTCTTGTCTTAGCGTCCTTCTTTGTGTCTCTAGTCTCCCATTCTCTTGCAGGTACCCCCCCGGACTCTTCCTGTACAAATGGCGCTCAACATGGGGTTGTTTGGAGGTCTTCTGGAGGAGAAAGTCGTCCCCTGTGAATAGGCAGGCCTGTCTTCCTTGTTTGTTGGAGGCTTTGCTCCTCCTCAGAGTTTTTGCTACCACCCAGGAGCTTTTGCTCCCCCTTGGAGCCTTTGCCCCCCCCACTTCCTGGACAACACAGATCTCAGTGGTGAGTGATGGGACAAGCATTCTCCAGTCACCTTTTGTGACAGGACTCAGGGAGTCACCCAGGACTCGAAGAATAGGGTTACAAGAAATTTAAAAAAAAAATCTTAGATTTTGTAGGAAATGTTTGTCCATATTCCCCCCAGGAGGGAACAATTGATATGAAAGATAGTACAGAGTTAGTGATTATTTAATGTATCGGCTAACCTTGTTGCTGAAGTCTGCCCTCTGTAATGAATAAAAAGTGTGTGCTTTTTGGTTTCAAGGTTGCCTCTCCCTGCATGGATTAGCAACCCCACGTACATGGATTAAAAACCTTATACCCTCATGCTATTGCAGTGGTCACTTTGTCAATCTGTGCTCTGTGGGTGGTGCTCCGGAGGTAGGGCCACTATGGGGTCTTACAACATTTTGGTGCATCAGCTGGGAACAAATCTGTGTTTTGTGTACTGTGTTACTTTCTGTTTTGTCTCTGTGTCATGTCTTGTCTTTGTTTCATGTTGTCTTGTGTTGTCTGCATCTGCTGTCTGAAAGGTTTGAGTCCCCCCTGGAGAGGGGTTAGAGTCCCCGTGGTGGTTGCTATGGGTCCCGTGAGGGGCTTACAGCTGTGACAAGCAGACATGCTAGTTGTCACAGGCTACAGGTCCTAAAGGATGCTCTAGGAGGAGAAAGGAACCTAGACGACACTCTGGTATCTTGTTGGGAGTTGGGATCTGATAGTCCGCCTCATCCCAGAAGCCGCTAAGGTGAAGCTGCAGCTTGGGCCAGGTACTGAAGGTATCAGACATCTGTGGAAATCACTTATAGGATACGTTTTCTTGGTCTTGTTTGTCTAGTTTGTTTTCTGTGGTATTGTTGTGTCTTTTTGGCTTTTGTTTCAGGTTTGTACTTGGACTGACGACTGTGTTTGAAATCATGGACTGACAACTGTGTTTGAAATCATGAAACTCTTTGTTTTGCTTGTCAAATAATTGAAATTGGTCCTCTTGATGCTTAACTTGGAAATAATTTGCTTGAGCGAAATTGTGTTCTGCCAGGGAGCCTGCTTTATTTGCTGGCCCTATTCCAAGAGAGGAGTTGGTCTCCAACATTAAGTAACCTTCCCCGTTAGTCATCATTGACCTAGAAAGTACCTCTGATCCTATCCCCACAGCAGTCAGTTCCTGCGCCTGTGTTCAAAATGCCCCAGGTTGGGGGGCAGGGGAGCCCCTAAAGTAGTTTCAGAAAAAGTATGCAGCAGACTGTGAGTAACTTTGTTTTGCCAGACAGAACAGACTTTACTCTAGGATGATAAAAAAAGAAAGCCTTGGCAGCGGCTCTTCAGGTACTCCAACTGGAGGCTGTGGCCAAGGTCAGGATCATTTTTTTTCTTTTCCATGGGCTTTTAAACCAGTGAGACAGCTTGGTGAAGGAATACTACTGCAGTCCTGGGAGGACGGTAGTTCTATTAAAGGTCAGTATTTCAGTGTTAGCAATTTCTTTATTGGATATAAGAGGCAGGAAGCCCTACTCAATTGTGACTCCTGCCTCAGGAATGGCAGCAGAAAGAGTCCATATAGCCAGTTATCTCTAACTATAGCTTACTCTCTGATACCTGAGGCTTCAATCAGTCCACACCCACGTGGGCGAGCCTTAACTTCAACAATCTAGAGGCTCAGATGCTATTTTCTCCTGGTCTTTGGGCTCAAGGTTGCCAGGAGTGTCTGACAGTCTAGCAGAAACTTCCCCCCTAAAAAGGACGAATCATTCAATTCTTTTATCAGCCACTTGGGATCTAGCACCCAGGTCGTAACCATCTCTCCATCCTTCTGTTATTAGTTCTTACTGGAAGCCTAGTGACATTTGGAGGCTGGGTCTCTTGAGAGGCAGAGCCACTGAGCTGACACTGAAGGGAGGTACTCCTTAAGGGAGTGTCTCTAATTCCAGAGAGACAGATGGTAACAGACTCCAGCTACCCCTCTGCTTGCCTTTCTGTTTCACAGGCGCATAGCTTGCACTAATTTTTGCAATGGCCTTTTCATACCAAGAAAGCTTCCTCATTTAGCTGTGTGACTGAATGCTATTTGTTACCTGATCTGGCTGTTCCAGCAGCTGTCAACGGGCCACCCTCTAGCTTTCTTTCCTGGCCCCCTTTCCCCTGTTCTTAAAAATTTTATCACCTAATACACTATGTTGTTTTGACTGATAACACCTCCCCTCCTGCTAATATGCATGTCCCAGATTCCCATTGTGAAGGATCTAATTCTAAAACAAGGGGATGGTGTATCCCCCTAAATATTAAAATTAACTCCATGGATTGAAACCTGGATTGAACATGTTGATATACTTGGGGTCTTAGAATGTTTCAATCAGGTGCTGATAGAGGGATTATATTTACCATAAAATTGTTAAAAAAGCCTGTACATTCCTACTTCTTGGATTCTGGGAACTCATCCAAAGGAGCCCAGGGAAGCACTGAACACAGTTCAGGGCACACAAGACTTCATCTACAGCCTGCACTTCACTGAGAGGAGCTGCTTGCTCAAAGAACTACAGCGTTTCGAGACCATTGCCATCACACAAGAAAAATTGGAAGCTCTACCACCCACTCCATGACAACTGAAGTATGTATTCTTCTACAATGTGATATCCTTTGTAGGGTTTGGATTTTTGTATAATGCAATTATGATTGTTGCAGGAACCCAAATTGACTGGTCTATTTGATTTATTTTGAGAATGTCAACAATGGCAGTCAAGATGTAATCTTTTCCTTCTATGTATCAACATATTATTTAACTTTCAGATATGATTCTTCTGAGGGTGTGACCCACCTGTGAAGAAATACTCATGGTTCAGGACTAGGCTAGGGCACACACAAATCAGGAGCACGTTGTCAAGATTGAAAACAGCTACATATTGGATAATCTGAATAACTAATCCTAAATAAGCATCTTCAGTTGTCTCAGAAAATAAATTTGGTGCATAGTTTTCTAAAGAGGAAAAAATTTATCTTGAGCCCTGCAAGTAGCATGGGATTTTGAATAACTCTGGATAATGCTTTCCTTGCTACTATCTCATTAAGACCTAGTCATCTACAACAGCACAGTCTCAAAAGTACAAGAAGTTCACAGGCTCTTTTCATTGCTGAATCATTTTTTCTTTGCTCCATTCCCATTAATACACAGAACGGTGTACAAGTGCAATAAAAACAAACAAAGTCATAGTAGAATTTTTTAGATCAGTGAAAAATGTGCTAATATTTCTAAATTGTATCTCACCACACCCACTTTGCCTCCTTTTGACAAACACACTGTCCTGCTATCACTTCTCCTTATACAGATAACCTTCCCTATTCTGGTGTGCTTCTTCCCTATTGAGCCAGAGTGAGTTGATGGATACTGTGTTTGGCTCAAGGATATATTTACCTAATGTTTCCTACCATCAGTTCACTAGTCCCTCCTTTCACTGCCTCATGTTTGTTAAACCTTTTTTTCTTTTTGGAACATGGGAAATGAATTCACTTTTTGTGAAAGGATATGCTGAGTCTTGCGGAAGAAAATTCTAAGAGCACAGAGAGTATCTGCCCCTAGTGTACCCTCAATCTGCATATTGTCTTCTGCCTTGTTTTCATGCTTCCCTAAGATATAATCTGTAAATATATGCCAGATAATGGTCTTTAAATTAATTCACCCTGAGTAAGTTTTCAAGGAGCTGCTATGTCAACATTTAGTATTTGCTCACAAACATTTATTTATTCAAGTTTTGTCTAATCTTGTGTTTCTAATCATGATTTTCTGAATTCAAACTGCCTGGTTTGGATCGCCTCCTCCATAATTGAATCTGTGAATACAATATATACCAGAATCTAATGTAAACTGTGTGCAGCATAGCAGTTAGTTGGTCTGATGCTACTTTATTTCAATGATAATATTGAATCTAAATCTGGTTACCCCAATGAGAAGAGAGTTTGGAGAAAGATGCTAAGTGACTTTGTCCCAAATTATTTCTGAGAGTTAAAAGAAGATGCCAATACTCAATACCTGTGCAGAAGAGACATAGGTGGGCTTAAGGTGTTCTGTGGTGAAAATTGGAGAGAAGTACCAGTATGAAGAAGAAGAAGAAGCCCCATGGTTTAGAAATAAAGAAAATGTGACCCTGTGGATGGCCAGTTAAGAGCAGCCCGTAGGAAACACAGAATGTAATACCTCAGGTTTATAGGTAGGAAAATCAATTCTAACAGCATAGAGGGTAGGCAGCTGCCAAGCTTTTGTACTGTTTAATGCTTTTTTGTAAATATAAAAGCTTTGTGTGCTTTTTATTTTGGAACTAAAAGTTTAGAAGCTTTGTAGAAACCACAGGTTGGGATATAGTAATAAGTACAACACAGCGTTAGGTACACTGTGGTCTCTACCTCATTCCTTTTAGAACCATTCATTCCCAGGTAATCTCCTGCTTTGACAGGAGAAAATTCACAAGTGGCATGTGAAAAGCGACCTGAAGACCCTCCAATGAAAGAGTATAGAAACCCTGGCCAAAGATGTAAGCAGAAAAAATTAGGCAAAAATTGGGTATGACAATATTATATGCTGACTTTTGCATAATTAAAACAATGTAGAGCTATATTTAAAGCACAACTGCTAGATTGTTTAAATACTGTCAGGGACTATAATTCTTGGTTCCTGATGAAAGGACACTCATTGTTGGGATTTGGAGATGAAGCAGAATATCCAACCTCATCAGCTACATGAACAAAATTCTATTATAATTTAGGTGAGTGTGAGAGCTAGAACTCAAAGGATTAGAAGACTTTTATTTTTTTACATGAGTGTGAATTAGATGGTGAAGCATTAAAACCAATTTATCAAAAAGTATGGTTTGTGGAATATTGACAAACCGTAAATATAGAAGCTGACATTTTACACATGGAGCCTAAAGCTTCCACCAAATTCAGGGTCTTATTTTGTCATAATTCAAACAGATTGGGAAGACTTTGATCATACATTTAAAAATGAATTATTTGTATCTCATGGAGGTTCATTCTGTGTTTAGATGAAGACAATACACACACACACGTTTGTGTGTGTGTGTGTGTGTGTGTGTGTGAGTGCGTGTGTGTGTGCTTTAAAAGCATTTAAAGGCAAAAATTATGTGGAATTGTCTTTTTGTTGAAAAATCTGTACATAAATTTGTTCCATTTTTGTTTGTTTTTTTGTTTGTTCACTTTACATCCAGATCACTGTTCCCTGTCCTGGTCATTCAGACACACAGCCCCCCTCTCATTCTCTTCTATTCCACTCCTTCCACTTATCACCCTATTCTCATACATTAAGTCTCTGCAGCAGTAGGCATATCCTCTCCTATTGAGACCAGACAAGGTAGCACAATTATGGAAACAGAATACACAAGTTGACACCAATTTAGGGAATGTTCCCATTCCAGTTGTTGGGGAAACTGCGTGTAGACTAAGCTGAACATCTGCTGCAGGTGAGCAGGGTTCTAGCCATTCAGGCTCTTTGGTTACTGGTTCAGTTTATGAGAGTTCCCAAGTTAGATTATTTTACTCTGTTGGTCTTCTTTTGGAGTTCTTATGACTTCCCTGAAGGTCAGTCAATCCCTCCCCAAACTCTTTCAAAAGTCTCCCTGTGCTATGTTCAGTGTTTTGCTGAGACTCTCTGCATCTGCTTTTGTCTGCTGCTGCTGGGTGGAGCCTCTCAAAAGGCAGTAATGCTAGGCTCCGTCATGCCTGTCCTTTTGATCCTGGTTTACCTCACTCAGGAAAACATTTTCTAGTTCCATTCATTTGCCTTCAAAATTCATGATGTCCTTGTATTTAATAGCTGGCTAGAATTCTGTTTCATAAATGAACCACAGTTTCTGTATCCATTCTTTGGTTGTGGGCCATCTTTACTGTTTCCAGTTTCGTTCTAATACAATTAAAGCTTCTATGAACATAGTGCAGCACATGCCCCTGTGGTATGGTGGAGCATATATTGGGTGCATGCCCTGGAATTGTACAGCTGGATCTTCTAGCAGAACTGTTTCTGATTTTATGCAAAATAATCATATTGATTACCAGAGTGGTTGGACAAGTTTGGACTAAATTAAAATTCATTCAATTGTAAAGCTTTTGAAAAGCAAAGAACACTATCAGTAGAACAAAACAGCAATCTACAGGTTGGGAAAATATCTTCACAAACCTGACATCCAACACAGAATGTCCAAAAAATATAAAGAACTAAAGATGTTGACACCAATAAACCAAGCTACCCAATTTAAATCTTGGGTACAGAGCTAAAAAGAATTCTCAACAGAGGAATCCTGAATACTTGAAAAGCACTTAATGAAATGATCAGGGTTCTTAGTCATCAAGGAAATGCAAATGAAGGTAACCCTGATATTTCATCTTGCACTGGTCAGAATGCCTAAGATCAAAAACTTAAGTGACAGTTCATGCTGGTTAGGATGGCAAGCAAGAGGAGTACTTGGTTACTACACTTGTTTAGTAAAAGCTTAAAAAAAAGAATTGGTGCTAAAATAAAAATTTACAGGTAAAAATTATTTTACCAAACATATAAACATTTCTAATAGATCTACTCAAATGGAAGGGCAATTATTAATTGTAAAATATATTGCCAGTCTTGTATTATAGAAGACAAAGAAGGTTGTAAAATCCACTAGTCCCTTTAGGCAGGTTCTTGGTTAGAGTAAAATTTACATGAAGACAAGAATTCCTAAAGGCCACTGAAAGCATCAAACCGTAATACTGATGTTTGAAAACAGGTCTTGAGACCACATACACTTCAAATCTTTGACATGCAACTAAGATCCGATTTCAAAATGAACACCAGAGTTCTGTCTGTCTTAAGCTTCAACATTGCATACCTCTATTTTGTATCTCCCAGAAGCCATTCAATAGCTTTTCTGGAAATATCACTTAGATTCCTCAGGTACAATGAAGGCAACAGTTCATGAAGTCTGCAGAGATTAAGTAATGTTTGTACTGCTGAAGCATACAGGGTACAGAGGAATCTCATGGGACTCTGATGCCCAAACCATTCAAATTGTTCAATGCCTGGCTATATCTGAGACATTATGTCAGTAATGGAACCAAAAGAACAGCTGTGAAAACCCAACCTCACACATCTGCATCTCTGGGTGGTTTATGTTATGGTTCTTATCACCGTGGGACCCACTGTTATGCTGAAAGCAGAAATATGTGGCAACATCTTCAGGCTGCAGGCTGCTTATGGTAAGTGTGAAATCAGTACCAGATCCACTGCCACTGAACCTTGATGGGATTCCCGTATGCAAACTGTTTGTATTATATATCAGGAGTTTGGGAGCTTCACCAAGCTTTTGCTGATACCAGTCTAAGTACTTGTTAATATTCTGACTTGCTTTGCAGTTGATAGTGACTCTGTCTCCCACAGATGCAGACAGGAATGAAGGAGACTGGGTCATCTGGATGTCACATCTCATGGCTGATATTGGAAATACACATCAAACACATACTGTTAATAACATGAAAAACATATCTTTTCAAAGTACCAGGCACACTTCTGAAAGTGTTTTTGATATTGTCCATCTTACCTGGGAGCCAGAGCAGCAGCAGCCCTAAGAGTTGAACTGGAGCCATCATGACTGGCCTGTGTCCTGTCTGGGACTGAATACCAAAGCGTGCAGATTGTCTAATAAGAAGGTCTACTTAAGTGGACTGTGTTCCTCAGATATGCAAATCATGCAGTCTGGCACAGCTGCTTGGCTGACTTGCTTCTGTCATTTAATAAAGACCTGATGTCTCTGCCATACTTACAAGGAAAGTTGGGATGTATAGATTTTTCTGACAGGAAATGTGATTATTTCTCTTGAGAAAGAGAAGAACATTGTCAGGTCAGGCTCCTGTAAAGATTATATTATGTTCATTATAATTTTCTGCCATGCTTTCCTCAAGAGAGCTCCAACTCATATAGTAACTGTTCACTATGACACAGTCCTAAACCTGAAAATGTCTAAAAAACAGTACTTAGGTCCCTTTATATGTGCCTGGCAAAGCTATTGGAAACACAGTGTCTTCCCTTTCATTCCCCTTCCCTGATCCTCTTAATATGAAGTAGAAAACATACAGAAAAAGCAAAAACTCAATACTTGATGTACAGGAAAACACAAGAATGTGATTCTTAAGTATCAGGTCCTGCATTCACTATATTCTCAATATATAAAGCTGATATGAATGTCTGCATTCCTGACTGTTCTGAATTATGCATTACTGCTTCTCATCTTGTGGGTGATCTTTCTCTAATGATGTCTCAGATCATTACGCCTATCATCTCTCACAGTTTTTGACCCTAAATATTATCACAAGCAGCAGCCCTTACTCTGCTATGTGTCCATTCAGACTTTAAACGATTCATGGTCCTTAAAAATCATTAACATATTTTCACTTCCTTCTGCTATTATATATATTATATTATATATTATATATATATATAAACAAACTTTATTTGATTCATATCAAAATAGTTTACATATTACATAGAACATAATAGGGATTAGAGATAATTTTAAAGACAAAAACTTGGTAGAATTTCTGATTAGAGACGTATACACTAACACCCCCTCCATGTTTCTAAGTGAGTCAGTGAAACTAATTTTTTTTCCAGTGACTGATGATGTCTAATACCTCAAAGGAGTAATAGAAAATAAATGCATATGGAAGGGATATACAGTAGTTGATACATCCATACACACACATTTAAATTCACATACCAAAATATTATATTTCAGTCCTAAGCATAGTATACAGTTATTTCCAAACATTCAGATGTGAAAAGATAAAATAGCAGTAGTCCTTAGAGCAATTCTTCTTGCCCTTTGGGTTCTATAGACTTCAATTTGCTTCGGACTCCATGACCATAGAGCAAATGATACAGGGAAGACTGAGTGGCTTGAAGATTGAATGTTTGATGAAAGTCCCATTTCGTCTGTCATACCCATTAAACTCACAGAAGAGAGGAAATAGCTCCCTGAAAATATAAAAAGTGATCAGTGACTGACCTATGTTCACATAGAGGGTAGACTAATCCTCAGAGTGTTCTTTCTTCACCATAAGCCATATCTTTATTTCTACATAATCAAGGAAGCTGGGCCATACAAGTACCTTCAGAGAAGCCAGGTAGAACATGTGGCTCCAGGCAAACAGAACACTGATGTGCACATATGGAAGCCTCTGCTTGGAGTCCTCAGTAGGACTTGTAGAATTTGTTCTTTCTCTGATATGAAGATGAAGGTCCTTGATCCTTTTTCTCTTGCAGCTCTCAGTGACTGAGCTTCTAGTATAGATTTAAAAGATAGGAAGGATCTCGATAGGAAGAATCTGTAGCACTGGATATATTTATACTATCATCAGGTATGTGGTAAATACAGATTCCTTTTGATTAACATATGTAAAATTAAATACATCTGTATAGAATGTATAGAATAAACTATATAAATTTGTTGAATAGAAAAACTTTTTTGTCAAAGATATGGCTCACTGAATAAAGGCACTTATTGCTTTAGAGAGGATCTATTTTTGTTTTCTAGTGTCCTAACATGACTAAAAACATGATAATTCTAGATCTACAATATTTGATGGCCACTTCTAACTACCAGTAGCAACAGATATGTACTTGTCTCAACAGCATACATGCATCCAGGACACACATACACATAAACAGAAAATAAAGTAGAGCCAACCAGGGTAGAATACCAGAGGAAAGAGAGACAGATCAGAATGTGGTGTGATAAGATCATTATTGATTATTGATTATTACTGGTTAGAAAACAGGTTGTTGTTTCACCAAAATTGTTTTTTAACATTAGAATGAAGGGACGTTAGTATAATAGGCAGGAGGGGATGAAGGAAGAGGTGAATAGTGCCATGGGTTGATCCTCCACCCATTGCTTATATGGGAAGAAATAGAATGCAAAACAGTGTTTGGCAAGTGAAGAATGTAAAATGGAAAAGAATATATCTTTAGTTCCACAGTGAAAGTACAGAAAGCCTGATGATACCCACCAGAGGAAGTTTAGACTTTTTGAACAGAGAAACATTCCAGGATCTAATGCAGAAAAGCAGGAAGTTAAGAGTCTGAGTAATAAACCTGGAACCTGGCAAATTAATAGATATATACTGTCAAGCTAGATCATTCCAATGGGAAGAGGCAGCTAAACTGTTCAAAAGAACACACAAGCCACACCCTCTAATGCTACACTGAAACATCTACTTGCTCAATACTGGACAACCATTCCTATTAAAAATTCTTTCAGTGATGCATAAAGTCCTGTACAAGGTTGAGCAGGCTGCAGAAAAGGTTGCCACCTCCTGGCCATGGATCTTTTTTACAGGAGTCTTCAGTCATGCTCTTCTATTTTAAGGTAGTGTGAAACTCATTCTTTCACAATTTCAAATTACGCAAGACCATGGACTTCACACATTGAAGGGAGAACCATAGTTTAGTAGAAGGAGTTGCTGAGGCAAAGACACCCTGACGCATTACCTGAGAAAGAGCTTTTTGTTCCAACGGAGAGCACTATGAACAGGTTAGTAAATGTGCTGTGTAATAATATTAACAATAATAACGTGACAAGTCTTAAGGTTTTTTGCTGTAGGAATAAAGAGCTATCCCATATTCTCCATCTCTGAAGTAGTCAAGAACCCAAGATGACAAGGAGCATCCATGCTCAGTAGGTAAAAGGCTTAGAAACTGATCAATACATCTGCTGGCACTAAAAAGGGAAGTTCTCCTGGTTTAATCTCCTTAAAAAGTTTTAGCTGAATTGACAGGTGGTTTTTTGCATGAATTTGCTTGATCGCAAAAGTGAACAAAGATTTGAACCACAAGAGCCTAAGAGATTCAACATTGGCACATATATTGTGTACAATGCCTCAATTAATAGCTTACAGCTTAAATTATTATATTTGGACAGATAATCGTAGTTAAAGAACCTATTATGTTGTATGCTTCAACATTAGCATATATATTGTTCGAAGGATTTAGGGAAACTTCACTTTATTTTTCATTCAGTGGATAAGGTACATTCCTAGGACATTCTTTAAAAATTTTAAGAGGTAGATTATCATAGTTCTAGCAGATAATTGCTGGCTCATTGTATATACTGGATATTTGTCTTCTATCAGATGTAGGATTGGTAAAGATCTTTCCAAATCTGTTGCATGGTGTTTTGTCTTAATGACAGTGTCTTTTGCCTTACAGAAACTTTGCAATTTTATGAGGTCCCATTTGTTTACTGTTGATCTTAGAGCATAAACCATTAATGCTCTGTTCAGGAAATTTTCTCCAGTGCCCATGTGTTCGAGACTCTTCCAAATTTCTGTTGTATTACATTCAGTAAATGTGGTTTTATGTGGAGGTCCTTGATACACTTGTACTTCAGCTTTGTACAAAACAATCAGAATGGATTGATTTGCATGCTCAACACAACTTGAACCATCATCATGTGTTGAAAATGCTATCATTTTTCAATTGGATGGTTTTAGTTCCTTTATCAAACATCAGTGGCCATAGATGTGTAGCTCCTTTCTGGATCTTCAATTCTAACTCTTTGATCCACCTGCCTGCCTCTGTAGCAATAACATGCAATTTTCATCATTATTGCTCTGTTATACAGCTTGAGGTCAGGAATGGTGTTTCCCCCAGAAGTTCTTATATTGTTGAGGGTAGTTTTCACTATCCTAGGTTTTTGTTATCCCAAGTGAATTTGCAACTTGCTCTTTCTAAGTGTATGAAGATTTGATTTGGCATTTTGATGGCGATTGCATTTAATCTGTAGATTCAATCTAGCTTTCAGCAAGATGGCTATTTTTACTCTATTAATCCTGCCAGTCCACGAATATGGGAGTTCTTTCCATCTTCTGAGATCCTCTTCAGTTTCATTCTTCAGATACTTGAAAATCTTGTCATACAGTACGTCACTTGCTTGGTTAGAGACACACCAAGATATTTTATGTTATTTGTGACTAATGTGAAAGGTGTTATTTCCCTAATTTCTTTCTCAGCCTGTTTATACTTTGGTAGAGGAAGGCTACTGATATTTTGAGTTAATTTTATATCCAGCCACGTTGCTGAAGTTGTCTATCAGGAATCTTAGTCAGGGTTTCTATTCCGCACAAACATTATGACCAAAATGCAAGTTGGAGAGTAAAGAGTTTATTCAGTTTACTCTTCCATATTGCTATTTATCATCCCAAGATCACAGGACTGGAACTCAAGCAGGCCAGGAAGTGAGAGTTGTTGCAGAGGCATGAAGGGATGCAACTTACTGGTTTGCTTCTCCTGGCATGTTCAGCTTGCTTTCTTATAGAACCTAAGAGTACCAGCCTAGGGAGGGTACTATGAAAAGTCAGGTGGCAGTCAGTCCTGACAAATCACACCAAAACAACATGGTTCCACAAGGATATGATTTAATGGGAGGATGAGACAAGGGAGAGAGGGACGAGTGAGAAAAGAGAAATAGAGAGAGGGCAGAAAATATCTGCCTTTTATTTGGAATATGATGCAATTACTCCTAAGTGAAGGTGGGAACTAAGCCAAGGGTACACTGGGAATGTGTGGCTATTGCCATGGCAACACTAACCAGGTAGTGTTGCTACTGGAGTCAAAAACAATTCCTGATACCAAGTTACCTCTCTTTTTCGTATCATAAAAAAAGGTAAAAAAAAAAAGGGGGGGGGAGCTGATGGTGAATGGGGAATAAGGGTGTAGTGTCTCTTAGGTTACTTCCTGCTTTCTTGGGGAATTTCAGTTTTTGAGAATAGCTGACTTTCACCATCTGGGCCCACTTATTTAACTCTTGCATCAGGTTCCTCAGTGGATTTGGCTGGCAAAACTGTTACAGGAACTGACTGAGAGTTTGATTAGAAATTTTCTGTATCTGTCATTGAAATAATGTAAGACAAGATTAATGAAGAAGGGACTGAAATGAAACACCAGAAAAATGACTAGGAAAGGTGTTATGAAAGGAGTATCCACTTCATTATAGGGTTTTCGAAAGTCCAGGCACTGGTGGCCTCGCAGTCCCTAAAATTCAGTATGTGTTATTGAAGCTTCTGAATTTTTTTTCACTATCCCAGAATGGTGGATGAAGAAACAGCATTCTTCTTGGAGGAACTGCCAAAGTCCACCATCCTAAGCTGTTAGAACGTCTAGCCCCCATTGGGTTCGGAAGTACCACAGCTGCCAATGCATCAATCTGTTTCTGGACAGTAAGCATGGTTTCAGACATTTTTTGAAAACTGTTGTCAAACTTGTAAGTGAGCTTATTATATTGGGCCATAGAAGTAGTTATCTCTGCAATTCCAGTGCTACCACCTTGGCTATTCCAGCAGTGACCAGCTTAGGCACGATCTGAACTGCATTCCTATGATGGGCAGCTCTGATGTCTACCACATGACTGGCAGGGGCTCGGTTCCCTGACTACCACTATTTCATGGAAAAGGAGTAACAACATACAAACTCCTGACCAACTGGCAGGCAAACAATGATATACCTGGGTTTCACAGGGGATTGTCCTATTTTGGATTACTGGGCATTGTGGCAGAGATGGGGTATCAGGGGTTGTGATTCTATAGCAGTCTATGGAGCCTAACATTCCTACTGAATATGTCCCAGAGGTTTTAAAACAGTTTGCCTCACCAAAAAGCAGAAATGTATGGAATCATGAAGACATCAGAGTTAGGGCAGCTTACAAAGGGCGAGGTAAAGTTATTGCTTTGGATCACTGGTGAAGCCATAACTTAACTGGCACCTTACAGGTGATGGTAAGGAGTTGGTATGCTGAGGACAAGGTCTGGAGCAAAAGGAGGAATGACAAGTTCGTGCCATTTATGGGGAGGGGTGTCAAAGACTTGGAGGAATGTTTAATTACCTCCCCTACCTTTTCGATATCTAGAGGTTGAGAAATTGAGACATATTTTATATGAATGTAGATATTACTTATTTTTTTTAATTTTTTTTTTATTAACTTGAGTATTTCTTATATACATTTCGAGTGTTATTCCCTTTCCCGGTTTCCGGGCAAACATCCCCCTCCCCCCTCCCCTTCCTTATGGGTGTTCCCTTCCCAACCCTCCCCCCATTGCCGCCCTCTCCCCATAGACTAGTTCACTGGGGGTTCAGTCTTAGCAGGACCCAGGGCTTCCCCTTCCACTGGTGCTCTTACTAGGATATTCAATTGCTACCTATGGGGTCAGAGTCCAGGGTCAGTCCATGTATAGTCTTTAGGTAGTGGCTTAGTCCCTGGAAGCTCTGGTTGCTTGGCATTGTTGTACTTTTGGGGTCTCGAGCCCCTTCAAGCTCTTCCAGTTCTTTCTCTGATTCCTTCAATAGGGGACCTATTCTCAGTTCAGTGGTTTGCTGCTGGCATTCGCCTCTATATTTGCTGTATTCTGGCTGTGTCTCTCAGGAGCGATCTACATCCGGCTCCTGTCGGTCTGCACTTCTTTGCTTCATCCATCTTGTCTAATTGGGTGGCTGTATATGTATGGGCCACATGTGGGGCAGGCTCTGAATGGGTGTTCCTTCAGTCTCTGTTTTAATCTTTGCCTCTCCCTTCCCTGCCAAGGGTATTCTTTTTCCTCATTTAAAGAAGGAGTGAAGCATTCACATTTTGATCATCCGTCTTGAGTTTCGTTTGTTCTACGGATCTAGGGTAATTCAAGCATTTGGGCTAATAGCCACTTATCAATGAGTGCATACCATGTATGTCTTTCTGTGATTGTGTTAGCTCACTCAGGATGATATTTTCCAGTTCCAACCATTTGCCTACGAATTTCATAAACTCGTTGTTTTTGATAGCTGAGTAATATTCCATTGTGTAGATGTACCACATTTTCTGTATCCATTCCTCTGTTGAAGGGCATCTGGGTTCTTTCCATTTTCTGGCTATTATAAATAAGGCTGCGATGAACATAGTGGAGCACGTGTCTCTTTTATATGTTGAGGCATCTTTTGGGTATATGCCCAAGAGAGGTATAGCTGGATCCTCAGGCAGTTCAATGTCCAATTTTCTGAGGAACCTCCAGACTGATTTCCAGAATGGTTTTACCAGTCTGCAATCCCACCAACAATGGAGGAGTGTTCCTCTTTCTCCACATCCTCGCCAGCATCTGCTGTCACCTGAGTTTTTGATCTTAGCCAATCGCACTGGTGTGAGGTGAAATCTCAGGGTTGTTTTGATTTGCATTTCCCTTATGACTAAAGATGTTGAACATTTCTTTAGGTGTTTCTCAGCCATTCGGCATTCCTCAGCTGTGAATTCTTTGTTTAGCTCTGAACCCCATTTTTTAATAGGGTTATTTGTTTCCCTGCGGTCTAACTTCTTGAGTTCTTTGTATATTTTGGATATAAGGCCTCTATCTGTTGTAGGATTGGTAAAGATCTTTTCCCAATCTGTTGGTTGCCGTTTTGTCCTAACCACAGATATTACTTATTGAAGACCCTGCTTGATTTTTTTGGTAGCACTTACTAACAACTCCTATCTCTCATCTTGGATCTTCGATGTAGTGAAAGAGACTCTTGTTTTGTTGATAGAAGTAGTGATTGGTCTGTGATCCTAGCATATGTATCTAACAAGACCAATATTGGCAGATGCCATACTTACCTGGTCATTTTTTAGAATCATTTTTTGTCTGGTCAAAGAGAAAGCAAGTAAAGAGTTCATGATACATAAATCTGAGAAGTGATACTGGAAACAGAGATTTGGATTGGTTCCTGGCACCTGGTCATGGAGCAGCTTCGGGACCCTATTTGGAAAGACTGTTAGGCAACAGAGTGCTTTTGGACCTCCCAGACTCAAGGGTCTATACGAGAAGCTGGTAGAGGAAATGGCATGTCTCTGTTAGTAGGTTGGCTAACTAGAAGGAGCAGAAGGACTCCTGGGAAGTTTGAGTTTAGGCAAATGGGGTCGTGGCAAAGGAAGTAAGACAAAGAACTTAGTTAGAAAATCCCTTCCTAACAAGGGGACAGGGCATGTTGGCACTACCGAAAAGGAATGTATGAGAGGCACACTCCTAAAACTGCAGCTAAACAGTGGGGTTTGTTGAGAAGGTAAGGTTTTCCCTCTACCCCAACAGTAGGGAAACTTGAGAGAGAAATGGGTCCCCAGAGCTCTGTTAGGAACGAGTAAGTGGCCACAGTGTCCAAGACGAAAGAGATGGGCTGCCCACAACCCATGAGGGTTACCCAGGGCTCCATGTTGCTGACGGCAGTGGTCGGGTTTGGGAACACTTGCCCCTTCATTTATCCATAGCCAAGCCTAGGAGCTCAGCTGAGGGTTACCTGGACATGATGTCACCCTGTCATGCACAACATAAGGGCAATTGACTGCCATTGTTTCACTTGATGTCACTGCGACCTGACCCTCTTGGCTTTCAGGGATTAGGGAAAGACCTTGCTCAATGACTTTGTTTACCATATTTGTAGCAGGAGCCTGGTGGTCTTAGCCTTAGAAGAACAGGAGTTCTGGTCAGTGGCTGAGGCCGTTCAGACAGCTATTGCCAGCATATGGTTCTTTAGTCTGTAATACTTCTCTCCCGTGGTACACTTTAAAGGCCAGCGCCAAAACTTCTGCCTGTGGAGTTAGGGCCCCACTTTCTACCTTTTTAAATTCGTTTTTTTGTTATGTCAGGGTAGCTCTGGGAAAAGAAATAGGTCATCAGAAATTGCTTACCTTCTAGGATTTTAGGGTCCAAATTAGTGTATCGTAATAAAGCCCCTGTAAGGCATTCTAAAAATTGCATGGGAATTCCTCTTTTTCAAATATTACTTCTTGAAGTTTTTCAAAATTCAGTGGTTTTAAGACTGCCCTTTTGCTAAATTCGCTGGCATTCCTCAGGAAGTAAATTATTAGTAAGGATCATATGTCAAGACAGGTTAGGCATGAAAAATCTTAAATAACTTTGATACGTTTTATAAATAGAGAAAAGGAATGAGAAAACCGTGCCATGTGTGAAACTGTGCCAGGACAGATTTAATCCTGCAACACTGAGCACAGCAATCTTTGGGAATGGCTAATCTGCAGAGCAAGGGGGAGACTTGAGGATGTGCATAAGGGCATGCACAGCTGAGGCACTGGCAGGCAGAGCTAGGACAGATAATATTTTTTCACCCATACAAAGTAATTTGTAGTCTGAAGGCTGATATTTTCTGCTCTTCTCTCTCTTGGATAGCTAACACTATAGGTAGCTCAAGCCTTGCAATCCCCTAATAATTTGCATGTGGCCAGAGCACAGAAAAAGGCTGAAGATTTCACTTGAGGATATTTAAACCATGTGCAAAAGTCACTTTCAGTGAGGATACAGAGCTTAGCTGAGTGTCCTTCCTGAACTCTTAGCACTGATGCTGCTCTGGTCTTTTCAGGTGAGACATAAGTGTGGCTACCTTTATTTTTATGGAAATTATCTTGCTATGTGGTTAACACTGTATGCCCGTTGTGCCTCTTCTACCTCAGGTATGAGATGTGATACTTAGATTAACCAGTCTTTATCCACTCTATTTGTATCTCTTGGAGACTGATTAATTATCAATTGCCAAACCAATGAGAACGTTGATACTTGGTTATTCTGGCACCAGCAGGAATCAGGGAATTCACCTCAACTACTGATCTATAAGCCATGAATATTTAAATACTGGGGTCCCATTGAGGCTTTGTGGCAGTGGATCTAGGACAAATTACTCTCTCATCATCAGCAACCTGAAGCTTAATGAGATTGTGACTTACTACAATGCACAGGTGAACAGTCTTCCTCTCACAGTGATACAAGTCATAGCAAAATGTCCTAAGGTGTCAACAGAGTAGTCGGAGCTGCCTCATCTACTTTTTGATGTGGATGGGTTTGCTAACATTCATAATACCCACTCAGGCTTCAAAACTATTTTGAGAATTGGCGAAATGTATCAATGTGACCTGTCTGCTTTTAATTCTCTTCCTCTCAAGACAAAGAGAAGAGGTAAAAAAAAAAAGTCTCATAATTTACTCAAGAACATTTTAATTTATGTTTACGTAATTCTAGCTGTGGTGGTTTTTGTAATTTACACAGTAAAAAGGACCTTCTAATTGTGCCTCAAATAGCCTATTTTTATTAAGGCAACTGATGACTGGTTAACAGCATCTTGATGGTCTGTTGTTTTCTACTGTATTCTGCGATATCTCCTGAAGCTTGCATTTTATATACTGGCTTCAGCTTTGGATAATTTTATGGCACTTTTGAGAAATCGCAGTGAAGATTTTGTTAAAGTTGGAGGAGGCAATTAGTATGTTCAGGCCCTTTTGTATATACTATCTTTGGATATTTCAAACATATCTATTTCTTTCAGACATTCCATGGTATACTTGGTTTTACTCCATATCCCTTTCCAATCCTTAGGGCTCAGAAACTGAAAAGATTAATCTAATCGCATCAGATCTTTTAACATTATTTCTTTCAAGTATTTTTATTATGGCAATGCAATGGTCTCTAACACAATAATTTACTGTTTCCTATTATTTGAAGAAGGTTAATATTAGAAATTGAGGATTCATAATTTTCATTCATGGAAAAAGTATTCAAGTCATGCTTTATCTCTACAGTTATGTAGATGATTGTGTCTTCATAATCATTGCTCGATGAAACAACACTGGTGATTTTCCAGGTGCTAAAATATCAACTAATGGAGCTTTATACTAAAGAACAAGATCTGTATTTAGTATATCAGGCCTAAAAGTGATAAAATTGTGAAAACAGAGTGTGAGAAATAAAATATTGGAAGTATCAATTGTGAGAGGGTTGAGAATTGATCATTTTTAATGAGTAAGGTTTCTTATTGAGTCACATAGTGAGTAAGAAAAAGAAGAATGATGTTGATTAAATAATAGTCTTGTTAATATTTCCATTTCTTTAATATGCAAAAAGCTGATATTCAAGGAGACAAAGTGATAATTTCACTTTTAATTAGATGCTTGATTATATACATAAAAGGCTGCCAGTTTATCAACTATTTTGAATAATAATTTGTTTTTCTAGTATGATTTTTCAATAGGACTCTTTAATTAGGAGATTTATTTTAATGAGAATTGAGAATCAAATTAAGAGAGAGCAATATCAACCTGCAACTAAAAGCAGATTTGTGAAACGATGTAAAGATTATAGAAACATAGTGACCATCCTATTTGGCTTTGGGAACAAATTTTTGAAGCACATAGTCAGACACTCTGGGTTTTTATTGCTCAGAGATCCCTGGACTATAGAGAATATACAGAATCTACCTTACATATAGTATTATCATGGACCACCCCAGCTGGGTGTTGGGTTCCCTGGGACTTTTGTCCTTGAAGACTTGGTGAGTAAGGATTCAGGTGTGACAAACAGAAACAAACACAGATGCAGTGTGAATCTGAGTGTACTTTGTGACTTTCGAACAGGGACTTTTATACAGGAGAAACAAATATTACAATTCTAAAAGATATGTTCATTGAAGCAGCTACAAATCATAATTATCACACTCACCTGGCACAAGAAAAAAAAACATTCAGGTATTACACTATCTAAAGAGTAGGTTAAAAGAATCAATTATGAATGAAATAGATAATATCATTATCAGTTAATAGAACAAAAAATCACTTATAGAGAATATCAAACTTCCATTAGTGGGTATCAAAGATCTTCATGGGAACTTGGATTATGACCCCTAGGTCGGAACAAGTAAATAAAATCCCATGGGTAATTTTTATCTAACATCAACCTTCTGCCTTATTAAAAATCCTCAAAGTTCAGTTTAAAACTGTATTTTAAAACAATGCTTTCTATACCAAAATATCAGAACCCACCTCAATTACACATGCATAGCCATACAAGATCATATATTGTTGGGAAGGTTTTCATCAAAGTACTATTTTGTAATTATATAAATGATTATTAGGCAAATCACTAGATCTCTTGGAGAAAAAGTCATGGCAAGTGATGCCATCTCAAAGGGTGGCTTCTTATCCAATTTTCTCACTTAAAATCTCAGTCTATATCAGAAACACGTCATAAATACAGAAAAGGAATAGAAGAAGATAAAGCAGACAAACTGCCATGAGAACTATGGCTCAATATTTTTCTCTGACTAGAGAACTCCACACACTGTTCCAGGAGACCTTTTCCCTTAGAGTCTAATGCCTCAGTCTGTGGAACTTGTCACACAGAATCTACTGGGGTAAGTGTGGCATAGCTGCAAAATTTCTGACCAGCAGATCAGACCTTATAAAAGCCAGTTAATAGATATAATGCAGATTCTACATTTCTGTGTCAGAGTGCATTTACATGTAGAAAGTATCTTCATTTTTTTTCTAGTAGACCAAGCTGATTGTGCAATGCAGATGCTTAGTACTGATGAGCAGAATATAAGATTCTGTGCTACGAAAGCAGAAAATAATGACACAAAGTTAGCCTTTTGCTTCTAGAAAAAACTTGAGAGTATCCCATTAAGCCAGGTTTCATCTGAAAATATTTTCAGGCAGTAGAGGATACAGGAGTTCAGGCTCAATGATAGACATCCAGCTTCACACTCCTGTTACTCCAAGTGGATTATGTTCTGACATGACCCACTATGGAAGGGTTACTCCAATAGTAGCAAGAAGAACAACGTTAAACACATCCAGACTCCAGGCTCCTGATGATGAAGGTGAAATCTGGCCACTGCCCCTGAACCTCAATTAGACTTAATCTTACAAGTCAGATGAACCATAGATCAAGAATTTTGGAGATTTTCCTGATGTCTGTTGGTTCCATCCTGACCAGCAAGCAACTGTACATTTTGTTCCCTCAAAGGTTTGGATAAAATGAGGGAGTGTGGAATATCTGGATGTCATTTAAAAAGACAGTTAAGATACAAATTGAATAATCCCTCATATGAAGTGTGTTAAATGAGACGTTACTTAAATTACCAGACATCCCTTACAGGAAAGGTTAGCAAATTCATATTGATGTTATTCTTTAATTAAGGAAGAAGTGCAGGATCCCAAGAAAAAGAGTGTGGGCCTCGTGTCCATTCTGTATTCTGACAGCAACTGGTTCTTCTCAGGGCGTGACCCACCTGTGAAGAAGTCCTCATGGCTCGGGACTGGACCAGGGCACATGCAAATCAGGAGCACTTTGTCAAGTCTGAGAACAGCTACATTCAATAACTCATCCTGAACGAGCATCTGCAGTGGTCTTCGAAGAGAATTTTAATGCATATTTATCTACAAAAGGACAAATGTTCTTATTGAATCCTGCAGGTAGCATGGGAATCTGAATTGCTCTGGTTCTTGCTTTCCATGCTACTATCTCCTTAGGACCTAGACATCTACAATATCACAGTGTGAAAAGTGCAAGGAAGTTCACAGGCTCTTTTCACTGTTGAATAATTATCTTCTTTGATACATTCCCTGTAATACACAGTATGGCGTACACGTGCAATAAAAACAAATCCAACCATGATAGAATTTTTTGTCAGATCAGTGAAAAAATGGGCTGATGTTTCTAAATTGTATCTGCCCCCCGCCTAAACACTTTGCCTCCTTGCGACAAGCACACTGTCTGCTATCACTTTTCCTGATATAAGTGACCTTTCCTCTTCTGGTGTTCTTCTTCCCTATTCAGTCAGAGTGAATTGATGGAAACTGTGTTTACCAGGCATGGCTCAAGTGTATACCCACCTACTGCTTCCAAACATCAGTTCGCTATTCCCTCCTTTCACTGCCTTATGTTAGTTATTATCGCTTTTTTTTTTCCTTTTTGCAGCATAGGAAAAGACTCCAGTCTTTGGAAAGGATATGCCGAGCCTTGGGGTGGAAACTTCCAAGAGAGCAGAAAGTATTTGCCCTAATGTACCCTCAATCTGCATATGTTCTTCTACTTTGTTTCTTGCTTCTCTAAGAAACGATCTAATAAAGTACAAGAAAATTGCCTTTAAAATAAATTGCCCTGAATAAATTTTCATGATACTACTACGTTAACATTGAGTATTTGCTCACAAATATTTATTAAAGTGTTGTCTGATCTTTTGTTTCTATTCTTTTTTTTCATCTTTATTAACTTGAGTATTTCTTGTTTACATTTCGATAGTTATTCCCCTTCCCGGTTCCCTGGCCAACATCCACTAACCCCTCCCCCCACTCTTCTCTATGATTGTTCCCCTTCCCATCCCTCCCCAATTACCACACTCCCCCAACAATCACATTCACTCGGGGTTCAGTCTTGGCAGGACCAAGGGCTTCCCCTTCCACTGGTGTTCTTACTAGGCTATACATTGCTACCTATGAGGTTGGAGCCCATGGCCAGTCCATATATAGTCTTTGGGTAGTGGCTTAGTCCCTGGAAGCTCTGGTTGGTTGGCATTGTTGTTCATATGGGGTCTCAAGCCCCTTCAAGCTCTTTCAGTACTTTCTAAGATTCCTTCAACGGGGTCCCGTTCTCATTTCAGTCGTTTGCTTCTGGCGTTTGCCTATGTATTTGCTGTATTCTGGCTGTGTCTCTCAAGAGAGATCTACATCCGGTTCCTGTCGGCCTGCAATTCTTTGCATCATCCATCTTATCTAGTTTGGTGGCTGTATATGTATGGGCCGCATGTGGGGCCGGCTCTGAATGGGTGTTCCTTCTGCCTGTGTACCAAACTTTGCCTCCCAATTGCCTCCTAATGTATTCTTGTTCCCCTTTTAAAGAAGGAGTGAAACATTCAGATTTTGGTCATCCTTATTGAGATTCATGTGTTCTGTGCATCTAGGGTAATTCAAGCATTTGGGCTAATATCCACTTATCAAAGAGTGCATACCATGTGTGTTTTTCTGTGATTGGGTTACCTCACTCAGGATGATATTTTCCCGTTCTGTCCATTTGCCAATGAATTTCATAAAGTCATTGATTTTGACACCTGTATTATATTCCATGATGTAGATGTACCACATTTTCTGTATCCATTCCTCTGTTGAAGGGCATCTGGGTTATTTCCCGCTTCTGGCTATTATAAATAAGACTGCTATGAACGTAGTGTACATGTGTCTTTGTTTTATATGTTGGGGTATCATTGGGGTATATTCCCAAGTGCAGTATAGATGGGTCCTCAGGTAGTTCAATGTTCAATTTTCTGAGGAAACTCCCGACTGATTTCCAGAATGGTTGTACCAGTCTGCAATCCCACCAACAATGGAGGAGTGTTCCTCTCCTCCACATCCTGGCCAGCATCTGCTGTCACCTGAGTTTTTGATCTTAGCCATTCTCACTGGTGTAAGGTGAAATCTCAGGGTGGTTTTGATTTGCTTTTCCCTTATGACTTAAGATGTTGAACATTTCTTTAGGTGTTTCTCAGCCATTCGGCATTCCTCAGCTGTGAATTCTTTGTTTAGCTCTGAACCCCATTTTTAATAGGGTTATTTGTCTCCCTGCGGTCTAACTTCTTGATTTCTTTGTTTATTTTGGATATAAGCCCTCTATCAGTTTTACGATTGGTAAAGATCTTTTCTCAATCTGTTCATTGTCTTTTTGTCCTAACCACAGTGTCCTTTGCCTTACATAAGCTTTGCAGTTTTATTACATCCCACTTGTCAATTCTTGATCTTAGAGCATAAGCCATTGGTGCTTCCCTGAGGTATAATATATAGTATGTGTCAGACAATTTTCTTTAAATTAATCTGCCATCAGTAAGTTTTCATGGAGCTGATATTTTAACATTTAGTATTTGCTCACAAACATTTACTCAAGTGTTGTCTAATCTTTTGTTTCTAATCATGATTTTCTGAACTCAAACAGCGTGGCTTGCTCACCTCCTTCTTTACTGAATCTGTGTATACAATGTGTACCAGAATCTAAACTAAACTGTGTGCAGCATTGCAGTTAGTTGGTCTGATGCTACTTGTATTTCAGTGGTAATATTGAACCCAAAATCTGGTTACCCCAAGGAGGAGAGTCTGCAGGTAGATGCTAAGTGACCCTGACCCCAAATTACTTCTGATAGTTAAATAAAAATGCCAATACTCAATACCTGGGCAGAGAAGACATAGTTGAGCTTGAGGTATCCAGGGCTGGAAGTTGGAGACAGATACCAGGGAGAAGAGGAAGAAGTCCCCTGGCTTAGAAATAAAGACAATGTGACTCTGAGGGATGGCCAATTAAGAGTAGCCCATTAAGAAGCAGAGTATGTAATAACTCAGATTTATTGATAGGAAAGTAGTTTCTAAAAACATAGAGGGTAGGCATCTGTCAAGCTTTTGTACTGTTTAATGCTTTTTGTAAATACAAAGGCTGTGTGTGCTTTTTATTCCAAAGGTTCAGAAGCTGGGTAGAAACCACAGGGATTTAATACTTTCTCCATACAGCATTAGGCTGTGGTCTACCTCATTCCTTTTGGCTCCTTTCATTCCCAGGTAATCTCCTGCTTTCACAGGAGAAAATTCACAAGTGGCATGTGAAAAAAGACTTTAAGACCTTCAATTGAAAGATTAGAGACACCCCTGCAGAAGGAAGTAAGTAAGAACAATGAGGCAAAAATTGGGTAACACAGTACTATTTGCTGACTAGTGCATCATTAAAAAAATGTAGAACTCCTGTATTTAAAGCACATCTGCTAGATTGCTGCAACATAATATTGACCGTGACTATAATCCTTGGATCCTGATGAAGGGACATTCATTGTTTAGGTTGTGGAGAACATGAAGCAGAATATCCAAACTCATCAGCCACGTGCATAACATTGTAATATAATTTGGGTCACATGGGCATGGTATCAGTTGTTATCAATATGATATAGGATGAGTGTGAGCACCACAATTCTGAGGACTAAGAGACAGCTTCATTAAATGAGTACGAATTAGACAATAAAGCATTAAAAGAAGTGAAATTAGCAAAAGATGGGGTTTGTGGAGTATGGACAACATGTAAACAGAAGCTGAAATTTTACACATGGAACCTAAGGCTCCTCCTCTTCCACCAAATTCAGAGTCTTACTCTCTCACAGTTCACCCAGATTGGGAAGATTACCATAAATTCAAAGATGAATTCTCTACCTCATAGAGGTTTAATATCCTGTTTAGATAAAGATGACACACACCCTTTGTGAGTGTGTGTGTGTGTATGTGTGTGTGTGTTTGTGTGTGTGCACATGTGCATGTGTATGTGTTCGTGTGTGTGTTTTAAAAACCTTTAAAGATAAAAAATATGTGGAATTATATTTTGTTGAAAAATCTGTACATAAAGTTGTTCCATTATTTGTTGGCATCAGTTTAGGGATAGCCCCCAGTCCAGTTGTTGGGGAAAGTGCATGTAGATTAAGATAGACATCTGCTGCATGTGAGCAGGGACCTTGGCTTCCACCCATGGAGGCTCTTTGGTTAGTGGTTCAGTCTCTGAGAGCCCCCAAGAGTCTAGATTATTTTATTCTGTCAGTCTTCTTGTGGAGTTCCTATGACTTCCCTGCAAGTCACTCAATCCTTCCCCAAACTCTTTCAAAAGTCTCGCTGTGCTATGATCAATGTTTGGCTGAGACTCTCTGCATCTGCTTTTGTCTGTTGCTGTTGGGTGGAGCCTCTCAAAAAGCAGTAATGCTAGGCTCTTGTCATGCCTGTTCTTTTGAGCCTGGTTTACTTCACTCAGGAAAATATTTTCTAGTTCCATTCATTTGCCTTCACAATTCCTGATATTCTTGCGTTTAACACCTGGTTAGTATTCCATTGCATAAATGAACAGTAGTTTCTGTATCCATTCTTTGGTTGAGTGACATCTTGATTGTTTCCAGATTCTGTCTATTACAAATAAAGCTTCTATGAACATAGTGCAGCACATGTCCCAGTGGTATGGTGGATCATATATTGGGTGCATGCCCAGGAATGTGTAACTGGATCTTCAGGTAGAACTGTTCACAATTTTATGGGAAACATCCATATTGATTACCAGCGTGGTTGGACAAGTTTGCACTAATTCGAAATTCATTCGACTGAAAAGCTTCTGTAAAGCAAAGAACTCTGTCAATAGGACAGAACAGCAGCCTACAGGTTAGGAAAGGATCTTCACCAACCTGACAGCCATCACAGAATTGCCAAAAGATATAAAGAACTCAAGAAGTTGACACCAATAAACCAAATAACCTATTTGAATCTGTGACACAGAGATAAGCAGAATTCTCAACAGAGAAATCCTGAATAGCTGAAAAGCATTTAAAGAAATGGTCAAGGGGTTGGGGATTTAGCTCAGTGGTAGAGCGCTTGCCTAGGAAGCGCAAGGCCCTGGGTTCCTTCCCGGCTCCAAAAAAAAAAAAAAAAAAAAAAAAAAAAAAAGAACCAAAAAAAAATAAAAAAGAAGAAGAAATGGTCAGAGTCCTCAGTCATCAGGGAAATGCAAATGAAAGCAACGTTGATGTTTCATCTTGCACTCACCAGAGTAGCTAAGATCAAAGGCTTAAGTGACAGCTCATGCTGGTTAGGATGTAAAGCAAGAGGAGTACTCTTCTAGTACACGTGTTTATTCAAAGCTTTAAACAAAGAATTAGTGCCAAAATAAATTTTACAGGTAAAAATTATTTCAGCAAACCCATAAATATTTCTAATATATCTACTAAAATGAAAGAGCAATTATTAATTGTAAAATATGGAACCAGTCTTATATTATAGAGGACAAATATGGTTGTAAAATTCTCTAGTGACAACAGGTGGGTACCTGGATAGAGTAAAATTTACATAAAGGCAAGAATTCATAAAGACCACTGGGAGCATCAATACCATAATACTGGTCTTTGGAAAGAGGTCTTGAGACCACATACTTACACTTCAAATCTTTGTCATGCAACCGAAACCTGATTTCAAAAAGAACTGCAGTGTTCTGTCTGTCTGAAGCTTCAACATTGCATACCTCTACTTTACACCGTCCAAAAGACGTTCAATAGCTTTTCGGTAGACTCCGCTTGTGTTTATAACACCAGACAGTGTTTGCTTCATCTACACTGACATTTGTTTTGCTATATAACAATTCCATCTGAGAATATCACTTAGATTCCTCAGGTATAATGACCGCAACAGTTCATGAAGTCTACAGACAATCAGTATTGTTTGTACTGCTGAAGCATACCCAGTACAGAGCAATATCATGGGCCTCTGATGCCAAATCATTCAAAATCTTCAAAGCCTGGCTACATCTGAGACATTATGTCAGTAATAGAAAGAACCAAAAAAAAAAAAAAAAAAAACAGCTGTGAAAACCCAACCTCACACATCTGCATCTCTGGGTGGTTTATGTTATGGTTTGTATCACCGTGGGGCCCACTGCTGTACTGAAAGCAGAAATATATGGCAACATCTTCAGGCTGCAGGCTGCTGATGGTAAGTGTGAAATCTGTACCAGATCCACTGCCACTGAACCTTGATGGGATGCCCGTTTGCAAACTGTTTGTATAATATATCAGGAGTTTGGGAGCTTCTCCAAGCTTTTGCTGATACCAGTTTAAGTACTTGTAAATATTCTGACTTGCTTTGCAGCTGAGAGTGACTCTGTCTCCCACAGATGCTGACAGGAGTGAAGGAGACTGGGTCATCTGGATGTCACATCTCATGGCTGATATTGGAAATACACATCAAATACAAACAGTTAACAACATGAAAAATGAAAAACATAACTTTTCAAATCACCAGACACAGTTCTGAAAGCTTTTTTTGTTTTTGTTTTTGTTTTTTTTTTTTTGTATTTTTTGTTTTTTTTTTTCTTTTTGTTTTTTTGATATGGTCCATCTTACCTCGGAGGCAGAGCAGCAAAAGCCCTAGAAGTTGTACTGGAGCCATCTTGACTGTCCTGTGTCCTGTCTGGGACTGAATACAAAAGTGTCCAGATTGTCTAATAAGAAGGCATAGTTCAGTGGGCTGTGTTCCTCAAATATGCAAATTATCTGCAGTCTGCCACAGCTGCATGGCTGTTTCGGTTCCTAATTTAATGAGGACCTGATATCTCTGCCATTCTCAGGACTAAGGTTGGGATGCATAGATTTTTCTGACAGGAAGTGTGTTTATTTCTCTTCAGAAGAAGAAGAACAATGTCAGGCCAGGTTACTGTAAAGAGTGTATTATGTTCATTAAAATTTTCTGCCATGCTTTCTTCAAGAGAGCTCCAACTCATAAGGGAATTTTTCACTATGACACAGACCTGACCTGAAAAGACCTGGAAAACAATACAGAGGTCCCTTTTATAGGTGCCTGGCAATAAATACTATTGGAAACAGTGTCTTTCTTTTCATTCCCCATCCCTGGTCCTCTTAAGATGAAGTTTTGCAAAAGCAAAAACTCAATACACAGTGAACAAGACAACACAAAAATGTGACTCCTAAATGGCAGGACATACATGCACTTAATTGTCAATTACATAAAGCTGATGTGATTGAATACATTCATGCTTCCCATCTTGTGTCTGATCTTTCTCTGAGGTCATGAACACTCAGATAATTACTTTTATTCTCTCTCATAGGTTTTGACCCTAAGCCTTACCCCATGCAGAGACCCCTTCTCTACTATGTGGTCATTCAGATCCTTAAAAAATTAAAAATTCTTTTCACTTCTTTCTGTTGTGATATCTTTATGAAACAAAACTTTATTTATTCATATCAACATACTTTGCATATTACAGAGATTAGAGATAGTTTTAAATAAAAGAAAAACTTGGTAGAATTTTTCATTAGAGATATTATCTACAGTAACACCCGCTCCATGTTTTCTAAGTGGATCAGTGAAACAAATGTTTGTTTGCTTGTTTTCCAGTCAGTGATGATATCTAATATCTCAAAGAAGTAATAGACATTGAATGCCTATGGAAGGGATATACAGTAGTTATTATATCAATACGTACACATATACATTCATGTAACAAAAATACTTTATTCCAGTTCTAAGCATAGTATATATTTATTTGTGAATCTTTCAAATGTGAAAAGATAAAGTAACAGTTCTCCCTATACCAATTTATATTGCCCTTTTGTTTGTATAGACTTCATTTTGCTTTGGACTCCATGACCACAGAACAAATGACAAGGGGAAGACTTAGTTTGTTGAAGATTGAAGAGTTGATGAAAGCTCCATGTTGTCTATCATACCCATTTCACACAGAAGAGAAGAAACAGCTCCCTGAAAATATAAAAAGAGATCAGTGAGTGATCTCTGTTCACATAGGGGAGAGACTCTTCCCCAGAGTATGCTTTGTTCACTGTAAGCCACATCCTTATTTCTGCATGAGCAGGGAAGCTGGGCCACACAAGTATCTTCAGTGAAGCCAGGTAGAGCATGTGACTGCAGGCAAACAGAACACTGATATGGACACCCAGAAACCTCTAGTTGGAGTCCTCAAGAGGACATGTAGAAGTTTTTCTTTCTCTGATATGAAGGTGAAGATCCTTGATCTTTTTTCTCCTGCTGCTCTCAGTAACTGAGCCTCTATTATAGGTTTAAAAGTAACACGACTGAATAGGAAGAATCTATAGCACTAGATATATTTTTATTATCATCAGTTGTGTGGTAAATACAAATTATTTTGATTTGCATATATAAAATTAAATATAACTTTATGGAATGTGATGAATAAAGTATACAAATTTTTTGAATAGCAAATATATTTTATCAAAAGAGATGGTTCAGTGAATAAAAACACTTCTTACCTTGGAGAGGACCATTGCCCAAATGGGATTAACAACCACTTACCATTCTAGTTCCAGAGGATTTGATGGCCTCTTATGATTACCAGTAGCACCAGATATATACTTGGTTCAACAGCATATATTCATTCAGAACATGGAAACAAGTAAACAGAAAATAAGGTAAAGCAAACAATGGTAGAATAACAGAGGTAAGAGGGACAGGTGAGAATGTGGCATTTACTGAGTATTTACAGCTATTTACTGAGTATTACTGGTTAGAGAGCAGGTTGATCTTTCACCAAAATTATTTTTTAACAGTAGCATTAAGAAGAATAGGCATAATATGCAGGACAGGATGAAGGAAGAGACGAATAGTGCCATGGCCTATGTGTGAAGAAATAGATTATAAGACAGTGTTAGGCAGGTGAAGAATGTAAAATGGAAAATAATGTATCTTTAAAAGAAAATAGAACAGTGAACATGCAGAAAGCCTGAATAGGAGACATTGACTACCAGAGGAACTTTAAACTCTTTGAACAGAAAAAAAGTTCAGCATATACTGGAGAAAAACTGGAAATTACGGTTCTGAATAATAGACCTTGCACCTGGAAAAATAATAGATATATAGGGTCAACGTAAATCAACCCAATGGGAAGAGGCAGCTAAGCTGTTCAGAAGAATACAAGAGCCACTTGCTTCACTGAAGCTTCTACTTGCCCAATACTATATAATCATTCTTATCAAAAAACCTTTCAGTGATGCATAAGGTCCTGTACAAGATACAGCATGACATACAAAACAAATGGATGCTACCTACTGGCCATGGTTCTTTTGTATAGGAGTCCTAGTGCATGCTCTTCTTTTTAATTGTGAAACTCTTTCATATCATGAAGAACCATGAGCTTCACACGACTAAGGGAGAACAATGCTTGAGCAGGAGTTACTGAAGCAAAGACTCTCTCACCCATCATATAAGAAAGAGCTATTTCTTCCAGTGGAGAGCATTGTGAACAGAAGGGAAATGTGCTGCCTGATTTCCAGTCTTGTTCATGAACAAGAAGCAAGTCGGAGAAGAAAGATTTTATTCAGGTTATACTTCCATATTGCTGTTCATCACCAAAGAAAGTCAGGACTGGAATTCAACAGGTATTGAAAAAGGAGCTGATGCTGAGGCCATGGAAGATTGTTACTGCCTTGCTTCTCCTGCCTTGCTCAGCTTGTTTTCTTATAGAACTGAAGACTACTAGTCCAGGAATGGTACCACCCACAAGGGGTCCTCTGCCCTTGATCACTTATGTCATGGAGGAATTTATTTAAGGGAGGCTCCATTCTCTATAATAACTCCACTTTTTGTCAAGATGATATACAAAACTAGTTGGGGTACCAGGTTTAGGAGTTCTCTGGTGGAATTTTTGGGGTCACTTAAGTATACTGTCTTATCATCTGCAAATAGTGTTATTTTTACTTCTTCCCTTCCTAATTGTAATCCTTTGATCTCTTTTTGTTGTCTAATTCCTCTCACTAATATATCAAGTACTATATTGAATTGGTAGGGAGAGAGTTGACAGCTTTGGCTAGTCTGTGATTTTAGTGGGATTGCTTCAAGTTTCTCTCCATTTAGTTTGATGATGGCTACTAGGTTTGCTATATATTGCTTTTACTATGCTTAACTATGGGTATTGAATTTATGATCTTCCCAAGACTTTTAACATGAAGGGATTGTCATTTAACATGAAGCCTTTGTCAAAGGCTTTCTCAGCATGTTATGGGAAGATCCTGAGGTTACTTTCTTTTTTTTATTGGATATTTTTATTGGATATTTTTTTATTTACATCTCAGTTTCCCATCCATAAACCCCCTATCTCATCTAACCCCCTACTTTTTTATGAGGGTGTTCCCCCTCACCAACCACCCACCTCTTCCTGCCTCCCTGCACTAACATTCCCCTACACTGCGGGACCTAGCCTTTGCAGGACCAAGGGCCTCTCCTCCCATCGGTGCCCAATAAGTCCATCTTGTGCCTCATATGCAGCTGGAGACAAAGGTCTGTCCGTGTGTACTTTTGGGTAGTAGTTTAGTCTCTGTGAGCTCTGGTTGGATGGTATTGTTGTTCATATGGGGTTGCAAGCCCCTTTAGCTCCTTCAATTTTTTCTCTACCTCCTTTAGTGGGGATCTCATTCTCAGTTCAATGGTTGGCTGCTAGTTTTCACTTCTGTATTTGTCATACTCTGATAGAGCCTCTCAGGAGACATACATATCAGGCTCCTGTCAGCATGTACTTCTTGGAATCAGCAATACTGTCTGTGATTTTAGCCTGTATGTATAAAGGCTGGATTCCCCAGGTGGAGCAGTCTCTGAATGGCCATCCCTTCAGTCTTCGCTGCAAACTTTGTCTCCATATAACCTTGTATGAATAATTTTGATCCCCCTTTTAAGAAGGACTAAAGCATCTAAACTTTGGTCATCCCTCTTCTTGAGTCTCATGTGGTCTGTGAATTGTACCTTCGGTAATTCGAGCTTTTCCACTAATATCCACTTATCAGTGAGTGCATACCATGTGTGTTCTTTTGTAATTGGGTTCCCTCACTCAGATGATATTTGCCTATGAATTTCATGAACTCATTGGTGTTGATAGCAGAGTAGTATTCTGTTGTGTACATGTACCGCACTTTCTGTATCCATTCTCCTGTTGAAGGACATCTGGGTTCTTTCCAGCTTCCGGCTATTATAAATAAGGGTACTACGAATGTATTGTAGCATGTATCCTTGTTATATGTTCGAGCATCATTTGGGTATATGCCCAGGAGTGGTATAGCTTGGTCCTTGGGTAGTACAATGTCTAATTTTCTGAGGAACCTCGAGACTGATTTCCAGATTGTTTTTACCAGCTTGCAATTCCACCAACAATGGTGGAGTATTCCTCTTTTTCCATGTTCTTGCCAGTATTTGCTGTCACCTGAGTTTTTTTTAATATATTTAATACTTAATAATAATTCTTTGGTTTCCGGGCAAGCATCCCCCTCCCCCCTCCCCTTCCTTATGGGTGTTCCCCTCCCAACCCTCCCCCCATTGCCACCCTCCCCCCAACAGTCTAGTTCACTGGGGGCTCAGTCTTAGCAGGACCCAGGGCTTCCCCTTCCACTGCTGCTCTTACTAGGATATTCATTGCTACCTATGAGGTCAGAGTCCAGGGTCAGTCCATGTATAGTCTTTAGGTAGTGGCTTAGACACTGGAAGCTCTGGTTGCTTAGCATTGTTGTACATATGGGGTCTCGAGCCCCTTCAAGCTCTTCCAGTTCTTTCTCTGATTCCTTCAACGAGGGTCCTATTCTCAGGTCAGTGGTTTGCTATTGGCATTCGCCTCTGTATTTGCTGTATTCTGGCTGTGTCTCTCAGGAGAGATCTACATCCGGCTCCTGTCGGTCTGCACTTCTTTGCTTCATCCATCTTGTCTAATTGGGTGGCTGTATATGTATGGGCCACATGTGGGGCAGGCTCTGAATGGGTGTTCCTTCAGTCTCTGTTTTAATCTTTGCCTCTCTCTTCCCTGCCAAGGGTATTCTTGTTCCCCTTTTAGAGAAGGAGTGAAGCATTCACATTTTGATCATCTGTCTTGAGTTTCATTTGTTCTAGGCATCTAGGGTAATTCAAGCATTTGGGCTAATAGCCACTTATCAGTGAGTGCATACCATGTACGTCTTTCTGTGATTGGGTTAGCTCACTCAGGATGATATTTTCCAGTTCCAACCATTTGCCTAAGAATTTCATAAAGCCGTTGTTTTTGATAGCTGAGTAATATTCCATTGTGTAGATGTACCACATTTCTGTATCCATTCCTCTGTTGAAGGGCATCTGGGTTCTTCCAGCTTCTGGCTATTATAAATAAGGCTGCGATGAACATAGTGGAGTACGTGTCTTTTTTATAGGTTGGGGCATCTTTTGGGTATATGCCCAAGAGAGGTATAGCTGGATCCTCAGGCAGTTCTATGTCCAATTTTCTGAGGAACCTCCAGCCTGATTTCCAGAATGGTTGTACCAGTTTGCAATCCCACCAACAATGGAGGAGTGTTCCTCTTTCTCCACATCCTCGCCAGCATCTGCTGTCACCTGAGTTTTTGATCTTAGCCATTCTCACTGGTGTGAGGTGAAATCTCAGGGTTGTTTTGATTTGCATTTCCCTTATGACTAAAGATGTTGAACATTTCTTTAGGTGTTTCTCAGCCATTTGGCATTCCTCAGCTGTGAATTCTTTGTTTAGCTCTGAACCCCATTTTTAATAGGGTTATTTGTTTCCCTGCGGTTTAACTTCTTGAGTTCTTTGTATATTTTGGATATAAGGCCTCTATCTGTTGTAGGATTGGTAAAGATCTTTTCCCAATCTGTTGATTGCCGTTTTGTCCTAACCACAGTGTCCTTTGCCTTACAGAAGCTTTGCAGTTTTATGAGATCCCATTTGTCAATTCTTGATCTTAGAGCGTAAGCCATTGGTGTTTTGTTCAGGAAATTTTTTCCAGTGCCCATGTGTTCCAGATGCTTCCCTAGTTTTTCTTCTATTAGTTTGAGTGTGTCTGCTTTGATGTGGAGGTCCTTGATCCACTTGGACTTAAGCTTTGTACAGGGTGATAAGCATGGATCGATCTGCATTCTTCTACATGTTGACCTCCAGTTGAACCAGCACCATTTGCTGAAAATGCTATCTTTTTTCCATTGGATGCTTTTGGCTCCTTTGTCAAAAATCAAGTGACCATAGGTGTGTGGGTTCATTTCTGCGTCTTCAATTCTATTCCATTGGTCTATCTGTCTGTCTCTGTCCCAATACCATGCAGTTTTTATCACTATTTCTCTATAATACTGCTTGAGTTCAGGGATAGTGATTCCCCCTGAAGTCCTTTTATTGTTGAGGATAGTTTTAGCTATCCTGGGTTTTTTGTTATTCCAGATGAATTTGCAAATTGTTCCGTCTAACTCTTTGAAGAATTGGATTGGTATTTTGATGGGGATTGCATTGAATCTGTAGATCGCTTTTGGTAAAATGGCCATTTTTACTATATTAATCCTGCCAATCCATGAGCATGGGAGATCTTTCCATCTTCTGAGGTCTTCTTCAATTTCTTTCCTCAGTGTCTTGAAGTTCTTATTGTACAGATCTTTTACTTGCTTGCTTAAAGTCACACCGAGGTACTTTATATTATTTGGGTCTATTATGAAGGGTGTCGTTTCCCTAATTTCTTTCTCGGCTTGTTTCTCTTTTGCGTAGAGGAAGGCTACTCATTTATTTGAGTTAATTTTATACCCAGCCACTTTGCTGAAGTTGTTTATAAGCTTTAGTAGTTCTCTGGTGGAACTTTTGGGATCAGTTAAATAAACTATCATATCATCTGCAAATAGTGATATTTTGACTTCTTCTTTTCAGATCTGTATCCCCTTGACCTCTTTTTGTTGTCTGATTGCTCTGGCTAGAACTTCAAGAACTATATTGAATAAGTAGGGAGAGAGTGGCAGCCTTGTCTAGTCCCTGATTTTAGTGGGATTACTTCAAGTTTCTCTCCATTTAGTTTAATGTTAGCAACTGGTTTGCTGTATATGGCTTTTACTATGTTCAGGTATGGACCTTGAATTCCTATTCTTTCCAGGACTTTTATCATGAAGGGGTGTTGAATTTTTTCAAATGCTTTCTCAGCAACTAATGAAATGATCATGTGGTTTTGTTCTTTCAGTTTGTTTGTATAATGGATCACGTTGATGGTTTTCCGTACATTAAACCATCCCTGCATGCCTGGGATGAAGCCTACTCGATCATGGTGGATGATTGTTTTGATGTGCTCTTGGATTCGGTTTGCCAGAATTTTATTGAGTATTTTTGCGTTGATATTCATAAGGTAAATTGGTCTGAAGTTCTCTTTCTTTGTTGGGTCTTTGTGTGGTTTAGGTATAAGAGTAATTGTGGCTTCATAGAAGGAATTTGGGAGTGATCCATTCTGACTGGTGTGGTGAAATCTCAGGATTGTTTTGATTTGTATTTCCCTGATGAATAAGTATGTTGAACAATTCTTTAGGTACTTCTCAGCCATTCAGTATTCCTCTGTTGAGAATTCTTTGTTTAGCTCAGTAAACCAATTTTTTTTGTTTTGTTTTTGTTTTATGGGTTCTTAATTTTTTTTTTATTTAACTTGAGTATTTCTTATTTACATTTCGAGTGTTATCACTTTCCCGGTTTCCGGGCAATCATCCCCCTAATCCCTCCCCCTCCCCTTCTTTATGGTCAGTACACCAATTTTAATAGGGTTATTTGTCTCTCTGGAGTCTAATTTATTGAGTTCTCTGTATATGTTGAATATTAGCCCTCTATTAGATGTAGAATTGGTAACGATCTTTTTGTAATCTCTTGTTTGGCATTTTGTGTTAATGACAGTGTCCTTTGCCTTACAGAAGCTTTGCAGTTTTATGAAGTTATTGATTTTTGATCTCTGAGCATAAGCCACTTTTGTTCTGTTCCAGAAAATTTCCCCAGTGCCCATATGTTTGAGGCTCTTCCCATCTTTTTCTTCTCTTTGTTTGAGTGTATCTGTTTTATGTGGAGGTCCTTGATCCACCTGCACTTGAGCTTTGTACATGGCAATAAGTATGGATCGATTTACATTCTTCTACATGCTGACCTCTAGTTGAACCAGCATCATTTGTTGAATATACTATTTTTTTCCCCTGGAAGGTTTTGCCTTCTTTTCAAAGGTCAGATGACCAGATGTGTGTGGTTCATTTCTGGGTCTTCAGTTCGTGATCCTTAAAAATCTTAAACATCTACATTCTTTTTTACTTCTGCTTTTTATCTTTATTTAAACAAAACATTATTTCATTCATGTCAAAATAGTTTACATCTTAAATAGTATACAATAGTAATTGTACATATTTTCAAACAGGAAAAAATTTGAAAAATTAAAGGTTAGAGATATTATCCACTAACTCCCTCCAGCCCAAAATATATTCTAAATGAGTCTGTGCACCAAATGTAATGTATTCAATGATTAATGATGTTTGATATTTCACAGGAGAAATAGATATTGAATACTTTTGGAAAGTAAGTACAGGTACTTCAACACATATATTAGAATTCATTTATTCAAGACATTGTATTCTAAATCCAAGCATAATTTATAGTTATTTTTGAATTATTCAAAGGAAAAAAGATAAAGTAACAATCCATATTACTGTGTCTGTTTCTATGTAGTTCATTTTGCTTTGGATTCCATGACCATTGGACAAATGTCAAAGGGAAGACTCAGAGACAAGAAGATCAAACAAGTGGCTAAAAAAAAAACAGAAAAACAAAAACAATGTCTTATATCATACACAATCCACACATACATTTCGGGAACAGCCCCCTGAAAATATAAAAGAAATATCTGTGATACAGTCAATATGTTCACATAGAGGCTGAGACTAGATCCCTGGTGTGTGCTTTCTTCAATGCAAAGCACAATATAGCACATGCATAGTGATTCATAAATGAAGAAGCTAGACCACAGAAGTCCTTTCACAGAAGCCACGCAGAGAATTTGGCTGTGAGTAAATAGAATCCTGTTCTGCACATCTGAAAGTCTCTTTTGGAAGACCTTAACAGAACTTGAAGAATTTGTTGTTTCTTTGACCTGAAGGGGAATATCCTTGACCATTTATTTATTTATTTATTTATTTATTTATTTATTTATTTATTTTCTTGCTCTCAATGACTGAGCCTCTGTTACAGGTTTAAAAGTAGCAAGACTGGCTATGAAGATTTTGAAGTAGTAGGTATATTTTTTATCATCAGATATATGGTAAATACAAATAGTTTGTGCTTTACATATTTAAAATTAAAAAATATTTTTATGGAATGTGATGAATAATCCATATAAAGTTGTTAACTAGCAAAAGATTTTGTCAAAAGACATAGATCAGCGAATAAAACTATTTGTTGCTTTGGAGAGGACCTGCTTTTGTTTTCCAGAGCCTGAATGTGGTTAACAAACATTTATAATTCTAGTTCCAAAAGATTTGATCCCCTCTTATGATTAACACTAGCCCTGGGCATGCACTTGTTTCACCAACATATATATAGACAAAACACTCATACAAATAAACAGAAAAAAAAGTAATACAAACAATGGCAGATTACCAGGGGTAAGAGAGACAGGTCAAAATGTGGCATAATGATATGCCTGCTGTTTAGTGGTTATTACTGGTCAGAGAGCAGATTGTTCTTTCACCAAAATTGATTTTTATCATTAGCATGAAGGAGAGGTAAAGTGAGTAATATTATGGATATACACAAAACAACCATCAAAACAACATTAGCAAGAAAAACAACAATAAATTATAGCAGAAACTAATGCTCATGAGAGGAATGAAAATCAATTACTCGGGAGAAGGATGAGGAAATAGCTCATTATATAATCAAGTTAGGGTTCCCTAAAATGGTCTCCCTCTCTTCTCTGTTTTTTATTTTTACCTACTATATTTCTTTCAATAATATTCATTATTTGTGGACTTCAGAATTAAAAACACCATGAAGAATATAAGTATTACTCTTGTGAAGATGATTTAAGTTTCCCTAAAATTTAGGTGGGTAACTTGGATTTTAACTTTTCATGTATTCCTTTGCTGTCTGAAGTATTAGTGAGCATAAGGAAATGAATCCAAGTGCTGTGTGTTAATATTTAAAACTGCTCATTTAAAAAAATATTTACTGCACTTGGTCAAACCACAACAAATATTAAGGATATGTGGTCAGTAGGAATGTGGGCACAGGAATGACGAGGATGGAATTATGAGTATGGGATTTAAGCTTAAAGTGACATTGACCACCGCGGATTAGGCATAGCAAACAGGAGTGTCTGGGGGAAGAGGCAAATAGTGCCATGGGTTGCTCCTCTGCACATTGCCTATGTGGAAAGAAATAGAATGTAAAACAGGGTTTGATCAATGAAAAATGGGAAATTGGTAGAAATATATCTATTTAAAAAAAGTCTCATAGTTAAAATGCAGAAAGCCAGAGTAGGAGATGCTGACCAATAGAGGCAGTTTGGACAGTGGACAATTTGAGAAATAATTTGAGATCTAATGGAGAAGAGCTGGAAATTAATGGAGTCTGAATAATGGACCTGACACGTGGCAGAGTAATAGATATATAGGGTGAAGGTCAATTAGCCAACAGGAAAGAAACAGTTTATCTGTTTAGGAAAACACAAGAGTCACTCCCTCATCTATATCATTGTAATATTTATTTGCTCAATACTGTACAACAGTTCTAAAAAAAACAAAACAAAAACTAAGTGATATAAAGTCCTGTACTAGGTAGAGTGGGACCCACAAAAGCACGCCACCTACTGGCCATGGTTCCTTCATATTGGACAGGCTCTTCTAAGTAACAGTGAAACTCAATTTCACATTTATGGAAGAAGATGAACTTCACAAAACTAAAGAAGAACCATGTTTGAGCAAAAGGAAGCAGTTGGTAAGGCAAAGAACCTCTGAGCCATCACAAGAGAAATAGTATTTCCTCCATTGGAGAGCATGAAGTTGGGGAGTGTGCTGCACCATAATCTAATAACTTGACACCTCTTAAGTATTTTAGCTGTGACAATAAAATAATATCCCATATTCACTATCTCTGAAGTAGCCATAGACCTAAGATATCAGGAGTATTCTTAGTATGTAAAAGGCTTAGAAATTGATCCTTGCTTCTGCTGGCACCAAGACAGGAAGTTCTTCTCATTGGATCTCTATGAACTTTTTGCTCAACTGATGGGTCTCTCTATTGTTCAGATCCCACCAGGGAGCATAAAGACTGGTCAACATTAGCGCTGTACAGACACCATTAATTTGACATGAACAGGACTTACATACTGCAATATCCACTTAAAAATCTGAAATGAACATTTTCTAATTCATTCAGCATGGCACTGGATGATGTGACTTTACATTATTTGTGTTAAAATTATGCCATTTATAAATATAATAATTTTTAACCATAAAATTTGCAATGTAGGAGCCAAATCTGAGGATCAAACATAATGAAGCACACAGCAATCTTTTCACAGGGCTTCAAATATGGAACCTCAAAAAGGGTGGTATATGCCAGAGATAGTAAAAGCTATGCATCGAGCAATAAAATTTGTATGTACCCATGCTATTAAAGAACTTATGTTTCCAAAGGCAACAGCTCGTGTTAGAAGAGATACGGATTTTTTACTGTCTTAAGCTTCCAAGGAGGGGTGTGTGCAACTACAGCTGTTTTTCTTTCATTAAGCGCCACAACCATGTACTGTCCAGAAGAAAAAAATTTCATAGTACTTATTCCCATTGTGACACTAAATTTTTTTCTGCCTTCCATTCTAGGATATATTATCAGCTATCCCGTGCCGGGGACCAGCCCCCACATTAGTCTTCTTATCTTGTTGGTTCTTCTTGAAGCAGCGGAGGGGGAAGAGCATCTGTGGAGGGTAAGACTTAGTCTTAGGAGATATTTTGGGTTGCTGTATAATAATAAGTTTAGTTATCTAAATCTAAGTTACTATGTTACTATAACTGATTTACTTATCTATGTCTAAGTCACTATGTTCTGCTACTATTACTGACCTACTTTCAGTGTTCCTCTGAGGCCAGAAACTGCAGGCCCTGGCATTTAGCACCTCATTCTAAACAGCAGGAGATAAAGTAGAGGCTCAGTTGCTAGAGCCTTTTCCCTTTTGTCCCTATGCCTCTTGCTTGTCAGGCTATGGGGAAGTTTGGAGCAATAAACTTCTATTGAAGCAAGAGAAGTTAATAGCACTTGCAGAATGAAAAACTTTTACATAGCCAAATATGCATAAATATATATAATTTCAAACATTAATTCAATAAATCACATTTATACATTTCTACTTAATCAACTAGGCCCAGCTTACATGCATTCTCACAATTACATTCTTACAGGTACACATGCATACTTCCACACAATTACATACTTACACACACATCCATATTTACATATACAAAAGACCAAAAGCACCGGTGCAGAAAGAACTCACTTATTCTGGATGAAAGATGAGCTCCAATCTTTATTACATAGAGAAAGAAATAGCTTCCATCCTTTTAATGATAAATGAATTAAACCCAAGTTTGTAAGAGAAAAGATTTGTTCCTTTTAGTAAGACTAAGCCTGCATTGGTATTAAGAAAGGACCTGTTCTGGCCCATGGTAAGGAGAAACCTGTCTGCTGTATATATGTATATAATTCAAAGAAGAAACATAATTATCATTTTAAAATTGAAACAGAGACTACTAGTTGCAGGCATCTAAGGAACAAAAGGAATGGATATGTACTTTTATAGAACTGCTCAGGGGAACTTATCCTACTCTGAAAGTAGTTAGAATTTCTTTGACCTTTTTTTAGTTAATTGGGCAAAACATTGATAAATACAGAAATAAAGACAACTTAGCTAGAGTTGATGAACCTGCTCCTAATATATAAATGAAACCTACTGTTTTACATATCCAATGCACACCAGCCATATCTGGAAAAAATGAGAGTATTTATTCACTCAATATGGACAGCAGTGCCTGAAAAAATAGCTTCATATTCCATAAGATTGTTTTACAAAAACAGATACTGACCTTCCTTTAAATATAGTACCAACAAACACCTATAGGAAAGGGGGATTATAAAAATACCACTGGTTACTGGATCCTATGCTGATGTGCACTTACCCACAAACATGAACATGTTCCTATAGGCAAACTTTTGCAAAACTGTTTTTTCTTGGACACTTAGTCATCCATGGAGCCTGGACTGAATTGTTAAGACAAAGACAGACAATTTTGAAGCCTTGTCCAGACTTACTACCTTGCTATATTGAATATGCACAGGGCACAACCTCCTGTCCCAAGAATTTCTTCATAGGACACAGCATAGACTGAGTGCCCCTGCTCGTCTCCTGAGTAAGTTTCTGTGGCTCTGGTTTGCATGAAGCCTGATGACCCTGCATTCTTTTAGCTCATCCTGATCAAAGCTGAATGAATTTTCAAAAAAGCTATTTCGCAAAAAGATTCTACAATGTTTATTTGTTGTAGGTTCCCAGTCTAATATTAAGTGACTGTAGAGTTCGAGCATCCAGTCTTGTTAGAGATCATGACCATTGCTATAATTTTAAACTATGTTTTTTGAAATAAAGTTTTTTGGAGGATTTATATATTTTTATTAGTTATTTTATTTACATTTCTAATACTATCCTATTTCCAAGTTCCCCCTACCTGCGAATCCCCTATCCCATCCTCCCTTCCCCTTATTCTATAAGAGTGCTTCCCCATGCACCCATCCACACCTCCCTTATCACCCTAGATTCCCTTACCCTGGTGCATTATCCTTCACAGGACAAAGGGCCTTCCCTCCCACTGTTGCCAGATAAGGCAATCCTCTGCTACATATGCAGCTGGAGCCAGGGTCCCTCCATATCTACTCTTTGGTTAGTGGTAGTTCCTGAGAGCTGGGGGTTGGGGGAGGGGCTGGGTTCTGGTTGGTTGATAATGTTGTTCTACCTGTGGGGTTGCAAACCCTTCAGTCCCTTCAGTCCTTCCCCTAACTACTCTTTTGTGGTCCCTGTGCTCAGTCCAACAGTTGCCTGTGAGAATTCCCTTCTGTATTGGTCAGGTTATGGCAGAACCTCTTAGGAGGCTACAGCTCTTTGAAGCTAAAATAATTGGTCAGAAAGAAATCCCTGAAAAAACCCAGGCTCTGATTATTTTTACTGTCATCATTCACCTTCCAAGTGCCTTACACAATGCATTATAGAAAATCTGTATACTAAAATAAAAGCACTGAGGTGTACACTGTTCACTGTGAGAGAAAGGATCTTTCAGAGTAGATCCCATAAACTCTAAATAGAAAATGACATCTGAAGCCTGTAAAATACCTCAACAAGTAAATCTGCCTGCTGTACAAGGTTGATGGTTTGAGTTTGGTACCCAACCACACTATACAGGTACAGAGAAAGATTACTATAGATAGCTGAGACTAGGGCCATACAGTGCCCCAGGATTCCTCTCTCTTATACCATGGGCATTTCCCTTGGATTGTGTGGTCAAAAGGAGGGCCAGGTAGATAGTATCCCTTGGCAGAGCTGAGCATTCATCCTGCCAAGCATATCTCCTAAGAGCTCTGGGGAAACAAGTCTGTGCCTATAACATTTACTACCCTTGTCTAGAATGTTTATCCTAGCTTTCAGAATGGGAGAGTCCTTCAAAAATGATAAAGTATTGACTAAAGAGATAATTAAGTGGATAGAGGACATAAAAGTTTTTCAGAGGACATGGTTTCAATTCAGAGCATCCACATGGTGGTCCATAATCCTCTGAAATTCCAGTTCTAGAGGTCCAATGCCTACTTCTAACCTTGCAGGATAGGCATTGTAAGAAAATGACTAGATTTTAGACACAACAGACATATATAAATATAAACAGTCAAACACATAAAATATAATGAAAAACAAACAAATAAAGGCAAAAGAAAAGTGTCAACATTATGGGTAGGAGAAGTTTGGTTATAATGGAGCAAACATTTTAAATAAATGCCGTCAAAGTTTAAAAGAAGGAGTATTTGTGTTAAAATTATACATCATAGTAGAGCTTCTGGCAAAATAGAAAGGATACTCTTTGATATCTTTAGAACTGCTTTTCATGGTAGAGTAAATATATCATCAAAGCATGAAAGTGGAAGGCCAATGAATCATGCTGAGTCTATGACATGAATTCAGTTAGGCCTGATTTTAAATAAGTTCCTATTACCATAGAAATGAATCATAGGATATAAAAGAAAAAGAGGAGGAAACAGAATGATAGTATTAAATCCACAAAGTCGCTCAGCCTCTGACACATAGCAGACCTACCTTATTTTAAACCAGTCCAGCCTTTACAAACACTAATTGATTTTACTTGAGATGAGAGTGAAATGAAATATGCGTTGCTACACTCCCCCATGTATTTTTATTCCTTTCCATTACTCTGCCTCCTTCCTTCATTGCTCACTGTGATACAATAAATTCAATATGTCTTCCTGAAATAGAAGTCAACAAAAATGGCTTTTCCAGTCTCCCAGCTTCTTTGTGGACAGACCCAAGACACTGACTTCATAGATTAAAAGTTTTAGCCAAAAAAACCTTAAAGACTCTGAAATATCTGATCCTACATACCCTTATAAAATGTTCCATGTATCATGAAAAACCCAATACCTGATAATATGTAAGAGATGTGATTACAGACCCTAAAGGGATTGAATGCCTTCCCTCCCTGCCTTTGTACACAGTTCTTATTTCACCTCCATCAATTCAAGTGGTTCGTTTCCATCCAAACAACACAGCTCTGGATATCAGAATTCCCATTAAAATGTTATGGGGACTATTAAAATTATTCAGGATGACAGAAAGAATCCAAATTAATAATGTTCTATCTTCAGGAAGTGATATTCTGGTTCATAGATACCTGCGTGATTTGTGAATCTTATGTGCCTACTTCACTGTTCACATGAACAAAATTTGAGACACCTTTTTCTTCTCTCATTGTAATCTGGACATCAAAATCAGGTCAAAAGTTTGTGTAAAAAGCACTTTATCTACCAAGGAATCTCAACAGCCTCAAATGTCCAATTCATAAATTTTCATTCTTTCAGTTCTATTTTTTTAAAGTGAATATGGACTCACCCAAGCCAATTTACAAGATACAAGATTTTTTTCTGTCTACATGATAATGGAGAAAAAGGAGATGTAGTCAGTGACTTATGAAATCTTGATCTTTGAACTATTTTTTTTTTTTTGCAGAGGCAAGGTGCATTTTAAGAACCTCCTTAAGGCTTTCACAGAGTTTAAGTATCATAGTTCTACAGCTGGCACATAACATTGAGGAAAAGTTGAGTTCTGGTTTTATAAGTCTCTCAGAGCTATGCTCATTGGGTACACAGCACTCTTAATGGTAATTCATTACCAAATATTTAGGATTGCCAGGGCTCAGTTAAAATACTAACATGTCAACCCTGGAGGTTTGACATGTAATCAAACCTGTCAAGTGACCTGAGGTTGATTAATTTCATCATTGGAACCCACTTCGAAAGATGAATATAGCAATGCTCATTTGGTTATCTCTAAAGAAAAATAGAAAGGAAATAGGGAAGAATCATTGGAAACTTTCAGAACAACTGACATTGAGTAAGAATACCCATCAAAGCAGCAGAGGTAGTGAGGTTTTTATCATAACACAAGATGGAAAGTTAAATTCTAACATACATATATGCTCTGAGGAATATATGTGAACACATCTCTCTCTCTCTCTCTTTCTCTCTGTCTCTCTCTCTCTCTCTCTCTTACACACACACACACACACACACACACACACACATACCATAACTTCAATAATATTCTCAATTATTTTCTATTATTTTCCTCTCGCTCTTCTGAGTAATATTCTGCTTTGTTTTCCAGACATTTTTCACACTTTTGTGTCTTTCTTATTTCTTTAATTAGAGCCCAGAATCTATAGTTATGGTTGCCTGTAAGCACATGTCAGTAGCTTATTTACTTAAGCATGAATACTTTACTAATAGCAACACTACAGAAGATTATGACTTCTGTCACCCGTATCAATCATAACTGCAATAGGGACTCAGGGAGGAGGGGCTTTATAAATCCCCTTCTCTCTTGGAATTTACTTATGTGTATGTATATTTCCTAGACACCGTTCTGAACAATGGAGTAAGGCAGCTGAGAATTAAGTTTCCTCTTTGTTTTGGTCTCTGCATCTTGGTTGTAGACCAGCTTCTGTATGTTCCTGCAGATGTGACTTCCTTGCAATGATAAAGTTTTTCCTTTAAAAAACTGTGTGTAAAGGTGTTTTGCCTATATGTATTTATGTGTATATCATGTGTGGATGATGCACTCAAGGTTGAGAAAAGGACGTCAGGCTGGTTGTGGTGGCACACGCCACTAGGATTTGCTGAAGGAGGCAGAGGCAGGAGGATCACAAGAAAAGGATATCAGATTGATTAGTCATGCATTATATGATGTGCAAGCCTCCATGTTACTGCAAAGAAATAAATATAAGACCTTTAGAGAATCAGTCAGGCCTCATATCCCTTGAGCTAATTCTTCAGCTTTTGGACTATGTTCTTGGATTGTGAGATAGAATAAACTTTTATGTAGTTTTTATCACAACAACAGGAAAATTATTTTAAATTAAGAAGATAGCAGCGTAAATACATGCAAGCAGAGGGGATTTGGCTGCTTATTACTCTGAGGAAGATCCTTTCCTAGAACCCCAAAGAGGGTAATCATATCCTCATGTCAAATTTCTTACTAACTCATCTGTAACATTCAACATCATTGCTCTTCTGTGGGCACACCTTAATGACTCTATTCTGTCTGAAATGCCCAAATGTCTATCTTTCACATTCTTTTCACTGATGCAAATTCAGCTTTGGAAAATGGATATGGCAGTCAACATTGAACATTTGAGACTAAAATGAGCATTTCTTAGGTAGTAAATCTCCAGTTTACAACATGTTAAATTATATGAAGAGGACAGAAAGATAGCGATAGTATCCGGAAACATACCCAGAATAACATGAGATACATACAATGAACACTGACCAAAGAAGGGAGTTTGGAAACTGTAAAGACTCCTGATATTAGATGGCTTTAATCAATGCAACTTGGTAGAACACAGATAAATGAAGGTGCACAGATTACTTACGTGAAGATGAAAGACTCATCCCTCCATATAGTCATGACTCAACAGTAATTTTAAGTGTTCTTAATGTTCACTTCAAGAGCAATATGGTATTGGAGCAAAGAATATATATATATATATATGTATATATATATTCTTATCAATCTATGCTATCAATAGTCAAAAATGAAAAGACTGAAATAGACATAATTCATGAATTAGGGTATAATGCCAATTGTTTTTAAAATTCTATAATGAACTTTTTCCTTTGGGTGATCGATATTGAAAAAAAAACATGATAAAGTATAAAATCAAATACAAAGCTCTTCTACATTACATTCTAACTCTATAGAAGTTCATTGTGTTATATACATATTAGTTCTGGTTGATTTTAATGCTCAATACTTTTTAACTCTAAATTTTTATTATAAAGTTTAGAATTTTCTTTTCAAATGTACATAAAGCATTTGGTTTTCCCATAATTTCTGTGATTATTTCAGAAGGTCAGTCACCACACTTAATAATCATGTACCCCAGAAAGAGCATGAAGAACAGAGAGTGATAAAAACAACACAAAACTTATATTTTCCAACTGAATCTGTTCTTTGACACTCAAAAATGTTATCTGAGCTGTGAAATCTTTGTTTAGCTCTGAACCACATTTTCAATAGGGTTATTTGTCTCCCTGCAGTCTAACTTCGTGAGTTCTTTGTCTATTTTGGAAATAAGCACTCTATCAGTGGTAGGATTGGTAAACATTTTTTTCCCAATCTGTTGGTTGCCATTTTGCCTTAACAACAGTGTCCTTTTCCTTACAGAAGATTTGCATTTTTATGAGATCACATTTGTCAATTCTTGATCTTAGAGCATTAGTCATTGGTGTTTTGTACAGGAAATTTTCTCCAGTGCCCATGTCTTCGAGGTTCTTCCTGCTTTTTCTTCTATTAGTTTGAGTGTATCTGGTTTGATGTGGCAGTTCTTGGTCCACTTGGATTTAAGCTTTCTACAGGGTGATAAGAATGGATCGAACTGCTTTCTTCTACATGTTGAACTCAAGTTGAACCAGCACCATTTGCTGAAAATTCTATCTTTTTTCCAATGGATCGTTTTGACTCCTTTGTCAAAAATCAAGTGACCATAGGTGTGTGGGTTCATTTCTGAGTCTTCAATTCTATTCCACTGGTCTATCTGTCTGTCCCTGTACCAATACCTTACAGTTTTTATCACTGTTGCTCTGTACTATTGCTTGAGTTCAGGAATACTGATTCCCACGGAAGTCTTTTTATTGTTGAGGATAGTTATAGCTATCCTGGTTTTTTTTTGTTATTCCAGAAGAATTTGCAAATTGTTCTAACTCTATGAAGAATTGGGTTGGTATTTTTATGGGGATTGCATTGATTCTGTAGATTGCTTTTGGTAAAATGGCCATTTTTACTATATTCATCCTGACAATCCATGAGCATGGGAGATCTGTCCATCTTCTGAGATCTTCTTTAGTTTCTTTCTTCAGAGGCTTGAAGTTCTTATCATACAGAGCTTTCACTTACTTGGTTAAAGTCGCATCAAGGTATTTTATATTATTTGGGACTATTATGAAGGTTATAGTTTCCCGAATTTCTTTCTTGGCTTGTTATCTTTTGTGTAGAGGAAGGCTACTGATTTATTTGAGTTAATTTTATACCCAGCCATTTTGCTGAAGGTGTTTACTATTTTTCTGGTGGAGCTTTTCAGGTCACTTAAGTATACAGTCATATTGTCTGCAAATAGTGATATTTTGACTTCTTCCTTTCCAATCTGTTCCCCATGGATCTCATTTTGTTGTTTGTTTGCTCTGGCTAGGATTTTGAGAACTATATAGAATAAGTAGGGAGAGAGTGGGCAGCCTTGTCTAGTCCTTGATTTTAGTGGGATTGCTTCAAGTTTCTCTCCAAATGTTCAATATCTTCAGTCATAAGGGAAATGCAAATCAAAACAACACTGAGATTCCACCTCACACCAGTAAGAATGGGTAAAATCAAAAATTCTGGCGACAGCAGATGCTGGCGAGGATGTGGAGAAAGAAGAATCCCATTGCTGGTGGGATTGCAGACTAGTACAAACATTCTGAAAATCAGTCTGAAGGTTCCTCAGAAAACTGGACATTGAACTACATGAGGACCCAGCTATACCTCTCTTGGGCATATACCCAAAAGATGCCCCAACATATAACAAAGACACATGCTCCACGATGTTCATAGCAGCCTTAGTTATAATAGCCAGGAGCTGGAAAAAATCCAGATGCCCTTCAACAGAGGAATGGATACAGAAAATGTGGTACATCTACACAATGGAATATTACTCAGCTATCAAAAACAATGACTTTATGAAATTCATAGACAAATGGAGGGAACTGGAAAATATATCCTGAGTGAGGTAACCCAGTCACAGAAAAACACACATGGTATGCACTCATTGATAAGTGGCTATTAGCCAAAGTGCATGAATTACCCTAGATGCACGGAACACATGAAATTCAATAAGGATGACCAAAATACAAATGCTTTACTCTTTCTTTAAAAGGGGAACTAGAATACCCTTCCTTGGGAGGGGATAAGGAGGCAAAGTTTAGAATAGAGGCAGAAAGAACACCCATTCAGAACCTGCCCCTCATGTGGCCCATACATATACAGCCACCCAATTAGACAAGATGGATGAAGCAAAGAAGCACAGGCTGACAGGAACTAGATGTAGATCTCTCCTGAGAGACTCAGCCAGAATACAGCAAATACATCGGCGAATGCCATCATAAAACCACTGAACTGAGAACGGGACCCTGATTGAAGGAATCTTAGAAAGAACTGGAAGAGCTTGAAGGGGCTCGAGACCCCATATGAACAAAAATGCCAAGCAACCAGAGCTTCCAGGGACTAAGCCACTACCCAAAGACTATACATGGACTTACCCTGGACTCCAACTGCATACCAGCAATGAATAGCCTAGTAAGAGCACCAGTGGAAGGGGAAGCCCTTGGTCCTGCCAAGACTGAACCGCCAGTAAACGTGATTGTTGGGGGGAGGGCAGTAATGGGGGGAGGATAGGGAGGGGACCACCCATATAGAAGGGGAGGGGGAGGTGTTAGGGGGATGTTGGCCCTGAAACCAGGAAGGGGAAAAACAACGAAATGTAATAGAAATACTCAAGTTAATAAAGATGAAAAAAAAAAACACAACTGAGTGTTGTTTTAGTCAAAGTATACAGGGGTTAATATATTGTAGTCAAATAATCAATGCTTTATTTGTAAAATAAATTTTTTGGTTTTATGTCAAAAAATGGGGTAGATTTTTACTCAGCTTTTCCCAATTTTTTTTTTTTGCTTAAGAGAAAGAGGCATGTCATTCTATTGAGGGAGGGGAAATATCAAGGCTGATGATGCTGAGGAGGCCAGGAACAGGTGGCACTGGAAGTCCAGCTCCTGGACCCAGACCTATAATCTGAGTCTCTGAGTTCTCAGAATCTCTCTCTCTCTCTCTCTCTCTCTCTCTCTCTCTCTCTCTCTCTCTCTCTCTCTCTCTCTCTCTCTTTATATATATATATATATATGTATATATATATATATGTATATATATATATATATATACACACACACACACACACACACACACACACACACACACAGAGAGAGAGAAAGAAAGAGAGAGGACAGACAGACAGAGAGACGTGAAGAGAATACGCCAAGGTGCCAAGATCATAAGGTGAGAAGTATATTTGATAGATGGACCAACTAGATCAACATGGTTTTATTAGTGTGTGTGTCATTGTAGAAAGAACATGGATAGTTTGAGAAGAGTTAAAATTTCCAACATCTTTGGCCTCTACACTTCACGTTTTCACTGTGAAATTTGTCCCTGATGTACCACAACAGAAATTGTGGGACACTTCATATTCCTGGACATACACCACATAGATGAAGATTTGTGGAGACTGTGCAGGCCTCCACAGGAAAAAGTTTAAGTAATCATCTACTTGAATTTTAAGGAGACTCTGACTAGACCTCCAGGAAATAGAGACTTCATCTTTAAAGAGAGCTGAACCCAAATCACCAGAACATTATTACTGGAAACTTGAATAATAATAAACTACATGAACTCATGTAGAACCTTCATAAATAATCTCATTTTCCTTTATTTTATTTATTTAAAGTGAGAATTTTTTGTTTGCGGACATTTTTTATCTTTATTAACTTGAGTATTTATTTACATTTCAATTGTTATTCCCCTTCCCAGTTTCCAGGCCAATATCCCGATAACCCCTCCCCCTCCCCTTCTACATGGGTGTTTCCCTCCCCATCCTCCCCCCAATACCACTCTCCCCACAACAATCACTTTCACTAGGTGTTCAGTCTTGGCAAGACCAGTGGCTTCCCCTTCCACTGGTGCTCTTACTAGGCTATTCATTGCTACCTATGAGGTTGGAGCCCAGGGTAAGTCCATTTATAGTCTTTAGGTAGTGGCTTAGTCCCTGGAAGCTCTGGTTGCTTGGCATTGTTGTTCATATGGGCTCTCAAGCCCCTTCAAGCTTTTTCTGTCCTTTCTAAGATTCCTTCAACGGGGGTCATGTTCTCAGTTCAGTGGTTTGCTGCTGGCATTGGCCTATGTATTTGCTGTATTCTGGCTGTGTCTCTCAGGAGAGATCTACATCTGGTTCCTGTCAGCCTGAGTTTCTTTGATTCATCCATCTTGTCTAATTGGGTGGCTGTATATGTATGGGCCACATGTGGGGCAGGCTGTGAATGGGTGTTCCTTCTGCCTCTGTTCTAAACTTTGCCTCCCTATTCCCTCCCAAGGGTATTCTTGTTCCCCTTTTAAAGAAGGAGTGAAGCGTTCACATTTTGGTCATCCTTCTTGAGTTTCATGTATTCTGTGCACGTAGGGTAATTCAGGCCTTTGGGCTAATAGCCACTTATCAATGAGGTCATACCATGTGTGTTTTTCTGTGATTGGGTTACCTCACTCAGGATGATATTTTCCAGTTCCATCCATTTGCTTATGAATTTCATAAAGTCACTGTTTTTGATAGCTGTGTAATATTCCATTGTGAAGATGTACCACATTTTCTGTTCCATTCCTCTGTTGAAGGGCATGTAGGTTCTTTCCAGCTTCTAGCTATTTTAAATAAGGCTGTTATGAACATCGTGGAGCATGTGTCTTTGTTATATGTTGGGGCATCTTTTGGGTATATGCCCAAGAGAGATATAGCTGGGTCCTCAGGTAGTTCAATGTCCAATTTTCTGAAGAACCTTCAGACTGATTTCCAGAATGGTTGTACCAATCTGCAATTCCACCAACAATGGAGGAGTGTTCCTCCTTCTCCACATCCTCGCCAGCATCTGCTGTCACCTGAGTTTTTGATCTTAGCCATTCTCATTGGTGTGAGGTGAAATCTCAGTGTTGTTTTGATTTGCTTTTCCCTTATGACTAAAGATGTTGAACATTTCTTTAGGTGTTACTCAGCCATTCGGCATTCCTTAGCTGTGAATTCTTTGTTTAGCTCTGACCCCATTTTTTAATAGGGTTATTTGTCTCCCTGCAGGCTAACTTCTTGAGTTCTTTGTATATTTTAGATATAAGCCCTCTATCTTTGGAGGATTGGTAAAAATCTTCTCCCAATCTGTTGGTTGCTGTTTTGTCCTAACAACAGTGTTCTTTGCTTTACAGAAGCTTTGCAATTTTATGAGATCCCATTTGTTAATTCTTGATCTTAGAAGATAAACCATTGGTGTTTTGTTCAGGAAATTTTCTCCAGTGCCCATGTGTTCAAGATGCTTCCCCCCTTTTTCTTCTATTAGTTTGAGTGTATCAGGTTTGATGTGGAGGTCTTTGATCCACTTGGACTTATAACCTGTTCAAGAAATAAATAAAGAAAGGAATTAAAGACTTCTTAGAATTTAATGCAGACAGTTTTTTATTCATACACTAAATCCATTTTTAAAAAAGAAAATGATTATCAGGACCTGAAGGGACTCTACCAGAATGTACACAATCCCTTTCCATCAATCTCATAAGCATCCAACGAGGATTATGTCTAGTCTAGGATGGTCATAAACTAAAATCTCACATACATATCTTGAATCCTGAGAACTGCCACCTCACACCTAGTCAGAAACTTTATTACCCTCCTACTTCACTTTCTTTTGACATTTCCCTCTCTTCTTATCAGGAACCTAGAGCATTAGTAGTCACAGGAACTAAACACATAACATCATACTAAGAGTATAGCCTGCAACATGTATTCAGTCAAGGCAACATTAAAACTGAGCTTTTATAACTCAGGATGCAGGGGAAGTTCTACCACAGAGAGAAATATGCAAATAGCATGGTGTGTGTTTGTGTGTGTGTGTGTGTGTGTGTGTGTGTGTGTGTGTGTGTGTGTGTGGTGTGCAGCAATACAGATAGAGGGAAAAGTTTTATGGGTCTCTTTTCATTACTGGTGAAATTACTAAGATAAAATGTGTTCTTTGATAGAATAGCAAGATGCTAAAAATCTTGGTATAGGAATGACAAAGTCTATGTTCCTGGCACTATTAATAAGTGTTGAAATAACAAGTGTATAAGGAGTAATGGTGATGACGATAAATGTATCCAGGCCATCCTCTAGCAGTTTAACAGTCATGATGCTTGAATTAGGCAATCTCTCAGAGGAAGAGCTGGCATTTAGTCTAGTGTTGGCATGCTAAGAAGAAAGTACTGTGTGTGTTGGGGGGTGGTGTTTACACCCATGTGTGTGTTTAGATGCAAAGTCCTGTAGATATCTAATAAGTCCATTTAATTCCTAACAGTTGTTAGTTTCATTATTTCTCTGTTTAGTTTCTGTCTCTATTACCCATCCATGGGGGATAAAGGGGTGTTGAACTCTCCCACTCTTAATGTTTGGGGTTTGATGCATGACTTAAGCATTAATAGTGATTGTTTTATGAATGTGGGTGCCTTTAAACTCGGGGCATACATATTCAGAATTGAAACTTCATGTTTTTCTTTGGTAAGAATGATGTGTCCCTACCATCTCATTGAATTAATTTTGGTTGAAAATATATTTATCAGATATTAGAATGGTTACTCCAGCTTAATTTTGGATCTGTTTGCTTGCAAATAGTCTTTCTAGCCCTTTGCTTTGAAATAATGTCTATCATTTTTGCTGAAGTGCATTTCATGTAAGTAGCAGAATGACAAATCCTATGTTTCCTACCATACACTTAGCTTATGTCATTTTCTTTTGTTTTGTTATTGTTGGTTGTTTTCTTTGGCGGAGGGATTAAGTCCATTGGTGTTGCAATATGTTAATAACCAAATTTGTTAATCCTGTTGTTTTTATGTTGATATTGGTAGTGTCTCTCTCTCTCTTTTTTTGTGTTTGTGTGTGTGTTTCTGTTTCTCTTCTTTTGATTTTGCTGATGTGAAATTATTTATATCTTGTGTTTTCATGCATGTAGTTAACATGTTTAATTTGGAGATTTCCTTCTATTATCTTCTGTAGGGCTGGCTTTCTGGAATGCTTTCATTTGCTATTGCCATGGAATATCTTATTTTCTCCATCTATGGTGATTAAAAGTTTTGATGAATATAGTAGCATGGGCTAACATCATAGGACTCTTAGAAACTGCAAGACATCTGCCCAGTCCCTTCTTGCTTTTAGGGTGTGTCTTGAGACTCAGTGCATATCAGATAGGTATGCCTATATGTTACTTGCCTTTTTTCACCTTTAGCTTTTAATATTTATTCTTTATACTTTTATGGCTTTAATTATTATGTGGTAAGCGGATTTTAACTATTTGGTGTTTCGCAAATTTATTCTATGTTTATAGTGAATACTTTCCTTAGGTTGGGGAAGTTTTCTTACATGATTTTATTGAAAATATTTCCTGGACCATAGAGCAGAGAATCATCTTCTATTTCTATCATTCTTTTTAAATATATTTTTTAATTAGATATATTTCTTTACTTACATTTCAAATGTTATTCCCCTTCCTGGTTTCCTGTCCATAAACCCCCAACCCCTCCCCTCACCCTTCTCTATATGGGTATTCCCCCCATACATGCCCCTTACTACCCCCATATTCCCCTGCACTGGGGGTCTAACCTTGGGAGGAACAAAGGCTTCCCCTTCCACTGGTGCCCCAACAAGGCTACTCTGCTACATATGGAGTTGGAGCCCTGGGTCAGTCCATGTATAGTCTTTAGGTAGTGGTTTTGTCCCTGGAAGCTCTGGTTATTGGCATTGTTGTTTTTATGGGGTTTCAAGCTCCTTCAACCCTTTCAATACTTCCTCTAATTTGCCCCCAAGGGGGTCCTGTTCTCAGTTCGGTGGTTTGCTCTTAGCATTGACCTCTGTATTGGATATGCTCTGGATGTTTGTCTCAGGAGAGATCTATATCCAGTCCCTTCCAGAATGCATCTTTTAGCTTCATCAATCTTATCTAGTATGTGGCTATGTATATACATGGGCCACATTTGGGGCAGACTCTGAATGGCCATTCCTGGAGTTCCTGCTCTAAACTTTGCTTCCATATCCCCTCCTATGGCTATTTTTCCCCTTTTAAGGAGGAGTGAGAGCATCCGCATTTTAGTCATCCTTCTTCTTGAGCTTCCTGTAGTCTGTGGATTGCATCTTGAGTAATTTGAACCTTTTAGCTCATATCCACTTATCAATGAGTTCATACAAAGTGTGTTTTTCTGTGATGAGTTACCTCACTCTTAAGTTTAGTTTTCCACAATAATTCTGATTTCCTTTATGCTTTGTGTCCGGAGATAGCATAAAACATCAGCTTGACAGCACACTTAAAAGCACGAGAACAAACAGAAGCAAATACACCCAATGGAACAGAAGGCAGGAAATAATCCAACTCAGGGCAGAATCAACTAAGTAGAAAAATACGTATACAAAGAATCAACAATACCAGGAGCTGGTCCTATGAAAAAATCAATAATATAGAAAAACCCTTAGCCAAACTAACCAGAATGTATGGAAAGGTTATCCAAATTAACAAAATCAGAAGAAAAAGGGAGACATAACATCAGAATCTGAGTAAATTAAACAAAAAAATCATCAGGTTCCACTACAAAAACTGGAAAATCTGGAGGAAATGGGCAATTGTTTAAATAGATACCATGTACCAAAGTTAAATCAGGATCAGACTAACCATCTAAACAATCCCAAAATTCCTAAAGAAATAGAAACAGTTATTAAAAGTCTTTCAACCACAAAAGAACCCAGGACCAGATGGGTTTAGAACAGAATTCTATCAGACCTTTATAAAAGACCTAATACTAATACTGTCCAAACTATTCCAAAAATAGAAACAGAATGACCACTGCCCAATTTCTTCTATGAAGCCACAATTACACTTATACATAAACCATACAAAGACCCAACCAAAAAAAATAGAACTGCAGACTAATTTCCCTTAAGAGTATTGACACAAAAATATTCAATGAAAATTTTGCAAACTGAATCCAAGATCACATTAAAATTCAGTTCATGATCATCTATTATGATCAGGTAGGCTTCATCCCAGGGATGAAGAGATGGTTCAGTATATGAAAATCCATCAAAATAATCCACTAGGTAAACAAACTCAAAGAAAAGAAAACCACATGATCATCTCATTAGATGCTGAGGAAGCATTTGACAAAATTCAATACACCTTCCTTTTGAAAGTCTTAGAAAGATCAGGAATTCAAGTCTCATATCTAAATCTAGTAAAAGCAATATGCAGCAATAGTTATTTAAAAAAAACCTGTATGTTATTGATACAGAGATAGAGAGTTAAATCAATGGAATAGAAGTGGAGACCCAGAAATGGAGCCAGAAAACTATGGTCACTTGATCTTTGACAAAGAAGCTAAAACTGTCCAGTGCATAAAAGACAGCAAGTGGAGCTGTTTCAGTTGGCAGTCAGCATGTAAAAGAATGCAAATCAATCCATTCTTATCATCCTGTACAAAGCTCAAGTTCAACTGGATGAAGGACCTCCACATTAAACAAGTTACACTCACAGTAATGGAAGAAAAGGTGGGAAAGAGCCTCAACACATGGGTACTGGGGAAAATTTCCTGCATAGAGCACCAATGGCTTATGCTGAAAGATTAAAAAAAGTTGACGATTATGATTTCATAAAATTGCAAAACTCCTATAAGCAAAGGACACTGTCATTAGGAGAAAACAACAACCCACAGATTAGGAAAAGATCTTTACCAATACTACATTTGATAGAGGGCTAATAGCCAATACATGCAAAGAACTCAAGAAGTTAGACTTCAGAGAATCAAATAACCTTATTAAAAATGGGGTATAGAGCTAAACAAAGAATTCTCAACTGAGGAGTATCAAATGGCTGTGAAGCACCTAAAGAAATGTTCAGCATCCTTTTTCATCAAGGAAATGTAAATCAAAACACACCTGAGATTTTACCTCACACCAGTCAGAATGGCTAAGGTAAAAACCTCATGTAACAAAAGGTGCTTGCAAGGATGTGGAGAAAGAGGAATAGTCCTCCATTGTTTGTGGGATTGCAAGCTTGTACAACCACTCTGGAAATCATTCTGAAGGTTCCTCAGAAAATTGAACATAGTATTACCTGAGGACCCAGCCATACCACTCCTGGACATATACTCAAATGATGTTCCAATATATAACAAAGGACACATGCTACACTATGTTCATGACAGCCTTATTTATGAAAGCCAGAAGCTGAATATAAACTAGATGTTCCTTAACAGAGGAATGGATAGAGAAAAGGTAGTATATTTACACAATAAAGAACTACTCAGCTTTGAAAAATAAATATGTCATGAAATTCATAGGCAAATGGATGGAACTAGGAAATATCATGCTGAGTGAGGTAACCCAATTACAAAAAAACACACATAACATACACTCACTGATAAGTGAATATTAGCACAAAAGCTTGAATTATGCAAGACACAATCCACGGACCACATGAAGCTCAAGAAGAAGGATGACAAAATGCAGATGCTTCAGTCTTTCTTAAAAGAGGGAAAAAATATTCATAGGAGGAAATGCGGAGACAAAGTTTTGGAGCAGAGACTGAAGGAAAGGCCATCCAAAGACTGCCTCACCTGAGGATCCAGCCCATACACAAATAGTCACCAAACCCAGACATTATTGCTGATGCCAAGAAGTACATACTGACAGGATACTGATATAGCTGTCACCTGAGAGGCTCAGCCAGAGCATGGCATATACAGAGGCGGATACTGGCAGTCAACAATAGAACTTAGAACAGGGTCACCATTTTAGGAGTCAGAGAAATGATTGAAGGAGCTAAACAGGTTAGCAACTTCATAAGAACAACAATACCAACCAACCAGAGCTCCTAGGCATTAAACCACCATCCAAAAAATAAACATGAACAGACCCATAGCTTCAACTGCATATGTAGCTGAGTTTGGTCTTGTTGAGCACCCATGAGAGGAGAAGACCTTGGTTCTACCGAGACTCAATCCCTCCACCCAGGGTTAGGGAATGTCATGGAAAAAAGGGGTAGGTGTATGGTTGGAGGAACACCCTCATAGAAGAAAAAGGAGGGGGATGGAACAAGGGACTTATGTATGGGAAACCAGGAAAGGGGATAACATTTGAAATGTAAATAAAAATATCTAATTTAAAAAAGAACAAAATAAATTTTATTTTAATATCTTTTCTTTTACCTCTTCTTCCTCCAGTTATCCTACACTTTACCTTCGTTGTGTTCATCTTCCATGATATACCATGTGCTAACTGAATGTATTTCACAAGACGACTGCCATTTCAACATTGCATAATATAACCTCATGACAAGTAAGAATGCTATGTAGTCATCTCTACAGTGCCTTAAAAATGGTTTCTACGGAATCAATAGCTACTCATATTGAATCACTAAGGAAGCAAACCACAGTGACAAAGTACCTTATTTTCACTATTAATGATATTCTGTTATCCTTGAAGATATGATGTTAGCATAATTGTCTTCTGAGAGGCCTCATTCAGCAGAAGACTGAAACAGATGCAGGGATCACAACCAAACATTGAATGAAACTTATGTTTTCTTATGAAAGTGTTGGAGAAAGTGGTAAAGGTAATAAGTAATAAGAATTCCATAGGAAACAAACAGCATCAACTATCCTGACTCTTGAGTGAACCCAGAAACTGAACCAAAAAAGTCATATGAAGATGTTTCAATATTGTTTACTACCTTTAAGCAGAGTAATGCACATAGGAGCCAGAAGAATTCTATGGAAAGTGCTGCCGAAAGCTAAAAGCATCAATAAATACTGCTAGAATTACAAGAAACAAAGGGAATCGTGGTTAGGCAGGCTTCCATTTCTTTGAAACATGTGCTGTAGCATTATTTGAAGACCACAAATCATTTATACTTACAAATTCCATCAATAATCTTTTTCTACTTTTAAATACTGGTACTTAGAAGTTAATTTTCTATATTTAATAAACGCAATGCAAAGATGTCCACACAGTATCTTTCCCTGTTCTGCAAGCATCCCAACTAGTGCTACAACTCAGACTTCTCACAGGGAATGACTGTGTCCTCCGTTAAGGCAGAAAAGATACTGGTACTCTGTATTTCTGGAAATGAAGAGGAAGGAAGATAGAAGACAGAGAAGACCTCTTATCCTTTTTTAAAAAAACAAATGACTATCTATGAGCTTTGAAAAACACCCAAGATATCTGAAAAACAGTTTTAGACTCTTGAGAAGCAGCAGCTGGGTAAGTGTAGCCTTTCACTCTGCTTCTATAGGGGTTTATGTTATGACATGTATCACTGTGGGTGAGTTATAACCTTGCTGACAATAGTAAGTTGTAATATCTTCAGACTCCAGGCCACTGATCCTGAGAGAATAGTCTTTCCCAGACCCACTGCCACTGAACCTTGATGGGGCCCCAGGTTGTAGCCTTGATGTGTGGTACATCAGGAGTTTAACGCTTCCATCTTCTTTCTTCTGATACCAGGACAAATAATTGTTAATATTCTCGCTTGCCCTGCAACTGATGCTGACTCTGTCTCCCAGAGATGCAGACAGGGAGGAGGGAGACTGGGTCATCTCGATGTCACATCGGGCACCTAGGAATAGAATAGAGACATAGTAAATAGTTAATCATGATAAGAAAGGATATTCCCCAAATGCCAGTAAACACTAATCATAGCATAACAATGAAATTCTCATTTTAGATTTTTATTTATTTATTTAAATTTATTTATTTTACCAAGAAGCCAGAGCAGCAGAATCCCAAGGAACTGAACAGGGACCCTCATGTGCATGTTAAGATCTGATTGCAATGGCAACTGCACAGGGTGTGACTGGTATATGAAGAAGTCCCTAAAGCTGTGCAGTGAATGCATGCAAATCAAAGGGAACCAGTTATTGTATTGTTGGGCACAGGTTCAAGACTTACTCATCTCAGCATTCAACAGATTCCCAGGGTCCCTAGATGCCCAAGGTCAAACCACACATATGTCTCCAGAGAATACATTTTATTTTAATGCGTTAAAATTGTTGAAGTAATTTTGGATATTATTTGAAAAATTCTAATATATAAGCTGTATGTTAAATAATGTATTTCAAAACAATGGTTGAGGAATGTAAAAGACTATCCTGCTGTCAGGAAATATACAATAGAGAAGGGGATGTTGAACCTTTTATTTATTGAAATAACTGTGAATGATCGCTAAAACACTATTTTTTTCTTGTAAAGTGCTTGTGGGTTTAGAATAGTCATTTCTATAAATTAAAAGGGTAAACTGATCAGGATTTTTTAATAATTTGAAAACTATAATTTAGTAGCCCTCACTGTGCTTACAAGAATACAAAATGAAGAAGTATACAGCTATTGATATCCATGTTGGCCAATTTTTCTGCCATTTGCTACTGTTTCCCACAATTCCTCATCATTATGGGTGATTATTGAAGACAAATTTGAATACAATAAGAGAAAACACTACTATGTAATATGCATCTTTGCTGATTATTACAAACCATATCTTCACTCTTAACTTGTGAATAGTAACTGGAGACATTATCCTGATTCAAGAGACAGCCTTAACATCTGCATGCATGACTCAATCTCCCAACTATGATTTGGATCATAGCAGGTCAGGAGTTTAACCATGTAACCTAGTTTGTGCTGAATCCAGTCCAATAATTGCTAATATTCTGACTTGCCTAGGAAGTGATGGTGATTGTGTCCCAGAGATGCAGACAAAGAGGATAGGACTGGATACGCTGAATGTTTAATCTGGTTCTGGGATGAAATACAAACTAAACTTCAACAAAATTAAGCACAGTAAACAAGGACAACCCCCCAGTGTACCATACATCACTGGTCAGAGAGTCACATTTAAATTCTTATTGTAGTCCTTGGGATGTGGGAAGGAGCCCTCATGACTCTGCTTTGTCCTGATTGGCCTAACTATTGTACACTAAATGACCGAGTAGTAAGTCTTGGGACAATCTCTTCTGCTTTGGAAACCTGCCAATTTGCAAAAGATAAGCAGATCTAGGTACAGATTCAGGATTATTTATCTCAGAAGCTTAATACTGACTGTGTCTCAGGTATCCCAGGCCATATAACAACATACATAGTTCTTTTCAGAGGTAAAGATACTGCACTAGTAAAACAATTGCCCTACCATAAAATAGTTTCCTTAAAATACTCCTCAGATGAAAACATACCAGCCTTACACTTGGACTAAGAGTTAGATGTGGAACAAGAATACCCTTGGGAGGGAATAGGGAGGCAAAGTTTAGAACAGAGGCTGAAGGAACACCCATCCAGAGCCTGCCCCACATGTGGCCCATACATATACAGCCACCAAACTAGATAAGATGGAAGAAGAAAAGAAGTGCAGGCTGACAGGAACCGGATGTAGATCTCTCCTGAGAGACACAGCCAGAATACAGCAAATACATAGGCAAATGCCATCATTAAACCACTGAACTGAGAACGGGACCCCTGTTGAAGGAATCTTAGAAAGGACTGAAAGATCTTGAAGGGACTTGAGACCACATATGAACAACAGTGCCAACCAACCAGAGCTTTCAAGGTCTAAGTCACTAACCTAAGACTATACATGGACTGACGCTGGGCTCCAACTGCATAGGTAGCAATGAATAGCCTAGTAAGGGCACCAGTGGAAGGGGAAGCCCTTGGTCCTGCCAAGAACCCCCAGTGAAAGTGATTGTTGGGGGTAGGGCGGCAATGGGGGGAGGATGGGGAGGGGAACACCCATAGAGAAGGGGAGGGGGGAGATTAGGGGATGTTGGTCTGGAAACCAGGAAAGGGAATAACAATCAAAATGTAAATAAGAAATACCCAAGTTAATATAGATGAAAAAAAAAAAAGATTTAGCTGTGGTATCTCAGCATACTTCTTTCCCTGTATTAACGCTGATGTAGCATTGTTATATCTGTGCTTTTCTGAGATCTATGAAGCTTAGAACCTAGTTCTCCCTTTTCACAACACCCAGACTCATCTTTCAGTATACTTAAATAGAAAAGGATTGCTTCTACAAATCAGCTGAAAACCTTAGAGACATTGTATTACTTGTGGGCAATACTTTTTGAGTAGTTTGCCTTTTTTTTTTCTTCTTGGTGTTGGCATATACATCCCAACTTAAAGTATGGCAGCTTTATGGAAGGCAAATGATAGGAAAGATTAGAAAAGAATAATGTAAAACGTGGCAGAGGGAACTCAACATCCAATTATTGTTTCAAACTTTTTTATGGGAACCAGGAAAAAGATAATGTTGTTTATGTGCTTGACTTTTATTTTATTTTATTTTTATCAGTTGTTACATTAATTTGTTTTATTTTATGAAAAAGCACTTATACAGTTACAAACAAATTTAGAACAATGTAAACTTTATTTGATTAACAAAGGCAAACATATGTGTTTCTACTTACACTTAGGTGGAAATCTCTGGCCTGTTAAATCCAATTGTTCCAGATATTCAACTCATCACTTCTATAGAAAATGTACTATGCCACTTAACTCATGTAGCATTTACTTGGCAAGGTATATATGAGGTATAAAATCAATCGATTTTTATGAAATATAGGTGCAGAGGTAACTATAGACCTAACACTGTGGATCAAGATTTCCATTAGCTCGAAGACTTATTGAACCATAAAAATTGCAGAAGGGAGACCTAAAATTAGTAAAAAGGTTTTTTTGAATGTTTTTATTTACATTTCAAATGTTACTCCCTTTGCAGGTTTCTCATCTATGAGTCCCCCTATTCCCTTCTCTTCTGCCTACCCTTTTTTATAAGGGTATTCTCCACACTCACTCCCCCTTACCATCCTCCCAACATTCACTTACACTGGGGGTCCAACATTGGCATGACCAAAAGTTTCTCCTTCCAACACAACAAGGCCATCATCTGCTACATATGCAGTTGGAACCATGGGTAAATCCATGTATATAGTCTATGGGTAGTGGTTTAGTCCCTGGAACTTCTGGTTGGTTGTCATTGCTGTCCTTATGGGGGTGCAAGCCCCTTTAGTTATTTCAATCCTTTCTCTAATTCCTCCAATGGGTCCCTTTCTCAGTTCAGTGGTTTGCTGATGGCTTTTGCTTCTGTATTTGATATGCTCTGTCTGTGTCTCTCACAGGAAATCTTTATCCGGTTCCTGTCAGCATGCACTTCTTAGCTTCATTCATCCTATCTAGTTTTGGTGGCTGTATCTATGTGAGCCACATGTGGGTCAGGCTCTGTATGGCCATTCTTTCAGTCTCTGTTCCAAACTTTGCATCCTCTATGGATATTTTTGTTCCCCCTTTTAAGAAGGAGTGAAGCATCCATATTTTGGTCATCCTTCTTTTGAGCTTCATGTGCTCTGTGGATTGCATCTTGGGTAATTCCAGCTTTGGGGCTAATATTCACTTATCAGTGAGTGAATATCAAGTGTGTTTTAGTGTGATTGGATTATCTCACTCAGTATGATATTTTCTAGTTCAATACATTTGCCTATGAATTTTAGGAAGTCATTGTTTTAGATAGCTGAGTAGTATTACATTGTATAGATGTACCATATTTTCTGTATCCATACCTCTGATGAAGGACATCTGGGTTCTTTCCAGCTTCTGGCTATTTTAATTAAGTCTTCTATGAATATAGTGGAACATGTGAATTTGTTGTGTGTTGGATCATTTTTTGGGTAGATGCCAAGGAGAGGTATAGGTTGGTCCTGAGGTAATAGAATGTCCGATTTTCTGAGGAACCTCCAAAATGATTTCCAGAGTGGTTGTACACTTTGCAATCCCACCAAAAATGGAGGAGTGTTCCTCTTTCTGTATATCCTTACCAGCATTTGCTGTCCCATGAGTGTCTTATTTTAGCCATTCTGACAGGCGTGAGTTGGAATCTCAGGGCTGTTTTGATTTGCATTTCCCTGATGAATAAGGATGTTGAACATTTCTTTAGGTACTTCTCAGCCATTTGAGATTCCTCAGCTGAGAATTCTTTGATTAGCTCTGTAGCCCATTTTTAATAGGGTTATTTGGCTTTCTGGAGTCTAACTTCTTGAGTTCTTTGTATATTTTGGGTATTAGCCCTCTATCAGATGTAGGATTGGTAAGGATCTTTTCCCAATCTGTTAGTTGCCTTTTTGTCCTAATCACAATGTCCTTTGTCTTACAAAAGCTTTGCAGTTTTACGAGGTGCTCTTTATTAATTCTTGATCTTAGAGCATAAGCCATTGGTGTTTTGTTCAGGAAATTTTTCCCAGTGCTCATATGTTTGAGACTCTTTCCCATATTTTCTCCTATTGCTTTAAGTGCATCTGGTTTGACATGGAGGTCCTTGATCCACTTGGACTTAACCTTTGTACAGGGGGATAAGAATGGGTGAATTTTCATTCTTCTACATGCTCACTTCCGGTTGAACCAGCACCATTTGTTGAAAATGCTATCTTTTTTCCATTGGATGATTTTAGTTCCTTTATCAAAGATCAAATGACCATAGGTGTGTGGGTTCATTTCTGGGTCTTCAATTTATTTCACTGGTCTACCTGCCTGAGTCTGTACCAAAACCATAGTTTTTACCACTATTGCTCTGTAATACTGCTTGAGCTCAGGGATGGTGATTTGCCCAGAAGTTCTTTTAAACTTTTGAGAAGCTTTGTTGAGGCTATTACTGCTATCCTGGGATTTTTATTATTTCAAATGAATTTTCAAATTGCTCTTTCTATATGAAGAATTGACTTGGAATTTTGATGGGGATTGCATTGAATCTGTAGACTGCTTTTGGCAAAAATGGTCATTTTTACTATAATAATCCTGCCAATCCATGAGAATGGGAGATCTTTCCATCTTCTGAGATCTTCTTCAATTAATTTCCTCAGAGACTTGAAGATCTTGTCAGACAGATGTTTCACTTGCTTGAATAAAGTCACACCAAGGAATTTTACATTATTTGGGATTATTATTAAGGGTGTCATTTTCCTAATTTCATTCTCAGCATGTTTATCCTTTGAGTAGAGTAAGGCTATTGACTTCTTTGAGAAAAGATTATTGAAAGCTATTTCCTTAAGTGGTTTATTAGCCTTTGAAGTTCTGTGGTGGAATTTTTATGGGCAGTTAAGTATAGTATCATATCATCTGTAAATAGTGATTGATTTATTCCTTTCCAATTTGTATTCATTTAACCTCCTTCATTGTCTGATTCCAGAGGCTAGGAATTTGAGTGCTGTATTGAAAAGTAGGGGGAGAGTGGGCAGTCTTTTCTAGTACCTGATTTTAGTGGGATTGCTTCAAGTTTCTCTCCATTTAGCTTGATGTTAGCTAATGGCTTGCTGTATGTTGCTTTTACAATGTATAGGTGTGAGCCTTGAATTCCTTATCTTTCCAGAACTTTTATCATGAAGAGGTGATGACTTTTGTCAAATTCTATCTCAGCATCTAATGACATGATCATGTGGTTTTTGTCTTAGAATTTGTTCATATAGTGGATTACATTGATGGATTTCCATATATTGAACCATCTCTGCCTCCTTAGGATGAAGGCTACTTGATCATGATGGATGATCATTTTGCTATGTTCTTGGATTCGGTTTGTCAGAACTTTATTAAGTTTTTTTTCATTGATATTCATAAGGGAAATTTGCCTGAAGTTCTCTTTTTTTTTGGTTGGGTCTTTGTGTGGTTTCGGTATAAGAGTTATTGTGGGTTCATAGAAGGAATTTGATAGTGCTCTAACTGTTTCTATTTTGTGGAATAGTTTGGATAGTATTGGTATGAAGACTTTTGTGAAGATCTGATAGAATTCTGCACTAAACCCATCTGGTCCTGGAGTCTTTTGGTTAGGAGACTTTAATAACTGCTTCTATTCCTTTAGGAGTTATGGGGGTGTTTATATGGTTATCTGTTCCTGCTTTAACATTGGTTACTGATATTTGTTTAGAAAATTGTCCATTTCCTTCTGATTTTCTAGTTTTGATGAAATATAGGCTTTTGTAGTAGGATCTCCTGAGTCTATGAATTTCCTCAGATTCTGTTGTTATGTCTCTCTTTTAAATTCTGATTTTTGTTATTTTGGACACACACTCTGTCCCCTCTGGATAGTCTGGGTAAGAGTTTATCTATCTTGTTGATTTTCTCAAAGAACCAGCTCCTGGTTTTGTTGATTCTTTGTATAGTCCTTTTTGTTTCTACTTGGTTGCTTTCAGCCCTGAGTTTGTTTAGTTCCTGCCATCTACTCCCGTTGCTTGTATTTGCTTCTTTTTGTTCTAGAGTTTTTAGGTGTGTTGTCAAGCTGCTGATGTATGCTCTCTGCAATTTCTTTTTGCAGGCACTCATAGCTATGAGATTTCCTATTAACACTGCTTCCATATTGTCCCATTAGTTTGGGTACCTTGTGCCTTCATTTTCATTTAATTCTAAAAAGTCTTCAATTTCTTTATTTCTTCCTTGACCAAGTTATCATTGAGTAGCGCACTGTTCAACTTCCATGTTTATCTGGTCATTCTGTCGTTATTGTTGTTTTTGAAGACCAGCATTTGTCCGTGGTGATCTGAGTGGATGCATGGGATTATTTTTATATTCCTGTGTCTGTTGATGTCTGTTTTGTGACCAACTATAAGGTCAGTCTTGGAGACGGTACCATGAGGTGTTGAAAAGAAGGTTCATCCTTCTGTTTTAGGATGGAATATTCTGTAAATATCTGTTAAATCCACTTGGTTCATAACTTCTGTTTGTTTCTCTATGTCTCGATTTAATGTCTGTATCTATGATCTGTTCGTTGATGAGAGTGATGTGTTGAGATCTCCTACTATTACTGTGTGAGGTGCAAAGTATACTTTGAGCTTTAGTAATGTTTCGTTTATGAATGTATGTGCCCTTGCGTTTGAAGCATAGATATTTAGGATTGAGAATTCATCCTGGTGGATTTTTCCTTTGATGAATATGAAGTGTCCTTCCTTATCATTTTTGATGACTTTTTGTTGAAAGTCAATTTTTTTCGATATTAGAATGGCTACTTCAGTTTGTTTCTTTGGACCATTTGCTTGGAAATATTTTTCCAGCCTTTACTCTGAGGTAGTGTTTGTCTTTGTTTCTCCAGTGTTTTTCCTGTATGCAGAAAAATGCTGGGTTGTCTTTAAGTATTCATTCTCTTAGTCTGTGTCTTCTTAATGGGGAATTGATTACACTGATGTCGAGAGGTATTAAGCAATAGTGATTGTTTCTTCTTGTTATTTTCATATTTAGAGGTGTAATTATGTTTATGTGTGTCACTTCCTTTGATTTTGTTGCAAGGAGATTACTTTCTTGCTTTTTCTAGGGCATAGTTTCCTTCCTTATGTTGGAGTTTTCGATCTATTATTCTTTGTGGGGCTGGATTTCTAGAAAGATATTGTGTAAATTTGTCTTTGTCATGGAATAACTTGGTTTCTCCACCCATGTTAATTGAGAATTTTTCTGGATATAGTAGTCTGGGCTGGCATTTGTGTTCTCTTAGTGTGTGTATGACATCTGCCCAGGATCTTCTGGCTTTCATAGTCTCTGGTCTAAAGTCTGGTTTAATTCTTATAGGTCTTCCTTTATGTATTACTTGTCCTTTTTTCCTTACTGCTTGTAATATTATTTCTTTGTTTTGTGCATTTGGTGTTTTGACTATTATGTGATGGAAGGAATTTCTTTACTGGTCCAATCTATTTGGAATTCTATAGGCTTCTTGTATGTTTATGTGCATCTCTTTTTTTAAGTTAGGGAAGTTTTTTTCTATAATTTTGTTGAAGATCTTTACTGGCCCTTTAATTTGAAAATCTTCATTCTCTTCTATACATATTTTCCTTAGGCTTGATTTTCTCATGTTTCCTGGATTTCCTGTATGTTTTGGGCTAAGGGCATTTTGCATTTTACATTATCTTTGAAGGTTGTGTTGATGTTTTCTATGGTATCTTCTGCCCCTGAGAGTCTCTTTTCTATCCTTTGCATTCCCTTGGTGATGCTTACATCTATGACTCCTGATATCTTCCCCAGGTTTTCTATCTCCAGAGTTGTCTCCTCTTGTGCTTTATCATTGTTTCTATTTCCATTTTTAAATTCTGGATGGTTTTATTCAATTCCTTCATTCATTTGGTTGTGTTTTCCTAAAATTCTTTCAGGGTTTGAAAGACATCTGGTTAAGGTGTGACTCCGAGTAAGCTGGGGGAGGTGCCCTTCTGTATCTTAGTGGCCCGTCAGTCTTGGCTGTAGGGCGGGCCCCACCCTGTCTGGATTTTGAAACTTATTCTTTTAATTTTATATTTTAAACCTTAAATCTGTACAATTTTCTTTTCAAAAGTATTTCTGGTTACAGGTTAAAGGGCATGCAAATTTGGGAGAAAGACTATGTTTCTGCTTACAGAAAAAGATGATTAGGCCCTGGATTCCTTCCAGAATTAAATGGATCAGATATGACAGAGGGAGATTCCCTGAGGAACTAGTTTTAAGAGAATCAAAAAAAGTAAAAATTCTTTATGCCATCACTCACATGGCATGAATGAAGACTTATGATTGGTTAGTATTAAAATTGGCTCATTAAAAAAAAAGACTTTCTCACATGCTTAAACAAGAAGCAAAATTTCATTCCTAACTAGTCTGTGCACCCACACAGACTAACAAAATCTATACAGATATCTTGATGGTATTTAAATTCTCTTTTGAGATTTGAATTACAGAGTGTAGAACTTTGGTGAGATTCATCCTCAGACATAATGAACTGACCTGCTTAAACTCCTGATGTCACGGATTCAAGGTCATCTTGCCTCATTCAACGTTTCTGAAGGATCCAGTAAGAATTTAGACATCAGAGACTGAATAACAATTGCTGGAATGGCCTTCTTTTTTTTTTTTTCATTTTTTTTTCTTTTATTAACTTGAGTATTTCTTATATACATTTCGAGTGTTATTCCCTTTCCCAGTTTCCGGGCAAACATCCCCCTCCCCCCTCCCCTTTCTTATCGGTGTTCCCCTCCCCACCCTCCCCCCATTGTCCCCGTCCCCCCAACAGTCTAGTTCACTGGGGGTTCAGTCTTAGCAGGACCCAGGGCTTCCTCTTCCACTGGTGCTCTTACTAGGATATTCATTGCTACCTATGAGGTCAGAGTCCAGGGTCAGTCCATGTATAGTCTTTAGGTAGTGGCTTAGTCCCTGGAAGCTCTGGTTGCTTGGCATTGTTGTACATATGGGGTCTCGAGCCCCTTCAAGCTCTTCCAGTTCTTTCTCTGATTCCTATTGATGGTATTGATAGAACGGGGGTCCTATTCTCAGTTCAGTGGTTTGCTGCTGGCATTCGCCTCTGTATTTGCTGTATTCTGGCTGTGTCTCTCAGGAGCGATCTACATCCTGCTCCTGTCAGTCTGCACTTCTTTGCTTCATCCATCTTGTCTAATTGGATGGCTGTATATGTATGGGCCACATGTGGGGCAGGCTCTGAATGGGTGTTCCTTCAGTCTCTGTTTTAATCTTTGCCTCTCCCTTCCCTGCCAAGGGTATTCTTTTTCCTCATTTAAAGAAGGAGTGAACCATTCACATTTTGATCATCTGTCTTGAGTTTCATTTGTTCTAGGCATTTAGGGTAATTCAAGCATTTGGGCTAATAGCCACTTATCAGTGAGTGCATACCATGTATGTCTTTCTGTGTTTGGGTTAGCTCACTCAGGATGATATTTTCCAGTTCCAGCCATTTGCCTACGAATGTCATAAAGTCGTTGTTTTTGATAGCTGAGTAATATTCCATTGTGTAGATGTACCACATTTTCTGTATCCATTCCTCTGTTGAAGGGCATCTGGGTTCTTTCCAGCTTCTGGCTATTATAAATAAGGCTGCAATGAACATAGTGGAGCACGTGTCTTTTTTATATGTTGGGGCATCTTTTGGGTATATGCCCAAGAGAGGTATAGCTGGATCCTCAGGCAGTTCAATGTCCAATTTTCTGAGGATCCTCCAGACTGATTTCCAGAATGGTTGTACCAGTTTGCAATCCCACCAACAATGGAGGAGTGTTCCTCTTTCTCCACATCCTCGCCAGCATCTGTTGTCCCCTGAGTTTTTGATCTTAGCCATTCTCACTGGTGTGAGGTGAAATCTCAGGGTTGTTTTGATTTGCATTGGAATGGCCTTCTTAAAGCCTAGTCAACTCTGCCATTTTTCCTATCCTCTCTGCCCCCCTTAAAGATAATTCAATGCCCATTTTCAGCAGGAAGAAGTTATGGAGGGTCATCATCTTAATTCACTAGGTTTGGGGTTAACCACTGTAACCCGTTATTCTCGGTTGTCTTTCTAGGGAATTTAGAAATGGTCATAATTTGAAGTCCTGTAGGATAAGTTATGTTCTCCAAAAGTGGGCTCCACAGGAAGTTTAGGTTAAATATCCTGGCTTGACAAATTAAAAAAAAAGTGAGGATAGGTTCATACTGTGTTTGTTTTACTTCCCTTGTTTGAATTATTTAATTATCAAAATGGGTGTGAGTTTGAATTTTGTGGTTATTTTATTATTCCTCTGGGAAAGATGTCAAACTAAAAGATTTTCTGGTTACTAGGAAATAGCTAGTATTGTGTAGCCATAATCTCGTTAGGTACAAATCTCTGTAATTGTTACAACGTTGAAGTTATATTTTCTCATTTTGGTAATGAATTTATTTTGATACAGACTTAAGGTTTTCATTGGTATGAGTTTCTTCTATTGATAGAAAAATGTAAGTATACAATGCTTAGATGCAGTCCTTCTATAAACTGTCTTTACAAACCTTTTCTATGTGATTAAACATATGAGTGAATTAACAGCCAAGTAACAAACTCATGGCTCTGAATTAATCATAAGGGTGTTTTCAAGGTATTTCAATTTGAAATGGCTAAAAGTAGTCAAGGCTTAACAGTTCAGATATACTTTACATAGATAGTTTTCAAAAATGTCAGAAATCCAGTATGTGACATTTAATGTTGTTTAACCACTTGCTGTTGAGACATATCTGCTCCTGACAACACCTCTTAGATTCGAAGAAGAAACTGAGCATCAGTGGAGTTGCTCCAGTTGTGGCAAACAGCCACAAGGTCATAATTGCCTCAATTCATCTACAGACAAAAATATTATCCAGAAAATGGAGAAACTATGCAGAATAGTCAACTGATAACCTCTGAAAAGACAAGGATAATCAGTTCTTTAAAATTCTGCTCAATAAAGGTCTGTTGGATGATTCTGGGACAGAAGGCTACAGACTGATGTTCCAACTTGAAGGGGAAGAGAGACTGTCCAGGTGTTCAGCTCTCTCTGTAAATTGGAATCAGGGCCAGCCTGCTGCTTAGGGCAAGCCACAGGGGATGGTCAATACCTCTGAGGATGGCCCCTAAACAAATTTAGTGTGGTTTCTTAAAGCTGCATGACACATTCAAATGTTAATATAAGGAATTAAAAATCATTTAGAAAGAAGTAAAATTTAATTTTTAAATTAGTTTACTAATTGAATAGTTAGATGTCCCTTAGAAAATGAAATCTACCCCATTATTTTAAAAGATACTTTACATAATAGACTTAAGGTTACTTAGATAAAAGAAAATGTGAATAGTGATATGTTTTATAAAGCACAGTATAAGGCCTTGGGAGAGGATCCCTTTGCAAGCCCATGCTGAGGCATCACTCCTCACCAACGTACCAGCCATAGGACAGATTTAGAATAAAAGGAAGTTTTTTCGGGGAGGCATGGGAAAACAGGTTGAGAAGAGAGTAGTAGCAAAAGAAGGGATGGGGACAGAAAAGAAGAAGAGGAGAAAAAGAAGAAGAGAAAGAAATGTGGGGGAGGGGAGGGGAGAGGCTTGCTGGGAATACCTATAGAGAGGGAGTAGGGGGGAAAAAGGCCACAGAGAGGAAAGTGGGGGAGGGGGCAAAGAGAGTAAAGAGAGGTCAAAAGTGAAATTAGTAAAACAAGCTGCTGACTGATTAGGAGATAATAGAATGCTCAGTGACTGACAAAACCGTTCAAATCAATTGTAAATATGGAATAACAGAATATTCTCGTTCAGTTTAAAATTGTTTCAAACATTAAATATATACAAACAATTAAATTGCAGAGAACTAATTGAATGTATTGAGGACACACAGATAATTACTTTTAAATATGAATTAATCACCCAGAACTTTGTGCTCGTAGGATTTAATTTAATTTACTACCAGAATATGTGAAGGTAGAGAATCATTCAACGTTATCTTCTCTGTATTGACTGCATTCTTAGTATTAGAAAATAGACATTAAATTACAACCAAAGGGACTTATTTAAGTGTTCAATGTATTTCACAAGGAATATTTACAATAAACATTGCCATATATATATATATATATATAGTATGTTTTAATTTTTAAATCTCATTTGAAGGAAATCATGCAGCACATGTACTTCAGTGACAAATTATATTTTCATAATACAACTGTATTTCAAATTTCATTCATGATGTGTAGGGAGCCGTATTCGATTTGGGTCTGGCCGCTTTGTGACTGCATAGCTCAAGGTGGTTACGTGACTCTGGGCTGTATGGCCAGAGAAGCTCACCCCTAGGGTGGCTGCTGTAAGATTATGAGATTGTTGGCCAAAAGCCTCTTCCAGGAAGATTCCAGGATCAATCACAGGATGTTTCAGCCTGAGCAGATTCCTGAGAAAGGTTCGACCTTTTCAAAGAACATGTCCCTGGAAGACTGTTGGCTCTTTGTTTAAGAGGATATCTTGCAGTTTAGTGATTCACCTTATATCCTTGGGCACTACCCAATACTCCCCCACCCTAAGCTTCAATTCCTGCCTCAGAGCTTTAAATGCTGTACATTCCTCTCAAAAAACAAGACCTTGACAACAGAACTTTCTTGGTCTCCTTCTTCTCTCCACCCCCTTGACCTACAGGTAGAACACCTCTTCAGGACCCTGAATAACTGGATCCGCTGGACAGGTCAATAATGTGTGAATAAATAAGTAATATGCCTCCATTGCTGACTCAACCCCAATGATCATGTTTATTCTAACATTTGAACATTGCAATTTTCTACCTTGAGAAGTTATTAATAAAGATACTATGAGTTCATTTTTAGCAGATTACATGTGTACAGGTATGTCCACTTATCTTGAGTAGATTCCTGAGTATATTTGTTTTCTTTCACTTAAGATATTATGAAAAATTCAGTTTGTGTTTACTAAGTGAAGATTGCTTTCTATAGAGTGTCAACTTTTTGTAATGTACACCCTTCTCTCTGTCAGTACAATATACATTCCGTTTTAGTTACTAGAGTTACTTTGCCATTGCATTTTATTTTAATATTTTGATTTGATTTTATACAAGGGAGAGACTATGCCCCGAGATATGAATGCAGACATACTCTCTGAAGCAAGGGCAATGGATCAAGAACAGTTTCCAGACTTCCTCAGCAACAGTTTCCAGACTTTCCCAGAAACAGTTTCAAGACAGCTGCACCCCAGAAATGGTTATGACATGGAGCTAACAGATTAAGATAGCAGTCATCTACCCTGGAATTCTCCTAATATACTTTAAATGAGACCCATGAACTTACTTGATCATCTCCATCTTGGAATGAGAGACCCTGGATGGTGAACTCCTACAGAATAAAATAGTTGCTTTTGCAAACTATTTGAGTCCGAGTATTATTCTCCAAGGAGCCATGGACCATTATAAGGCCTTATGCCTAGCCTTCTTACTAGTTTCTCTGCCATATTTGGGTGTTATCACTAGGAAAGATACTCTTTTCTTAAGGGAAATTCTGAAGCATTGGATCTGGGGGAGAGATTTGGAGGGAGGAAAAAGAGAAAGGGAACTGTTGTTTAGAATATATTGCATGAGAATAGAATGACTTTTTAAATTTTTGTTTTATAAATTTTATGGCATGTATTCAAATGATAAAATTTTTTTCTTTAATTTCTATTATTTTCTTTGTTTTTTTTAATATTATTTACTCGTTCTACTTATTTGCTTTACTCACTGTTCCACTTGTGGTCATCCCCTCTCACAATCCTTCCCCCATCCATCCTCCCCTCTTCTCTGAGCAAGTGAGGCTAACCCTGGGAATGCCCTCAGCCTGGCACTTCAAGTCTTTGTGAGGCTAAGAGCATCCTCTCCCATTGATATCAGACAACAAAGCCCATCAAGAGGAATAAAGCCCACAAACAGGTGGGAGCCTTTGAGTTTTGGGGATAGCTCGTACTCCAGTTCTTTAGGACCTACATAAAAATAATGTCTTGAAGTCAAACCATGGATCTAGTTAATTACATGTGTTGTGCTTCATATTCCAAGAGATAGCTCTGTCCATGCTCTCTCTCTCTCTCTCTCTCTCTCTCTCTCTCTCTCTCTCTCTCTCTCTCTCTGTGTGTGTGTGTGCGCGTGTGTGTGTGTGTGTGTGTGTGTGTGTATGTGTGTGTCTGTCAGTTCTCCAAGCAATTCTCTCTCCTTAATCAAAAAAAAAAATTCCCTGGATAGCTCATCTCTTACAGAACACATGGCCAATCTTTTAAATCTTTTATTTTACATATCAATTCAGTCATTTAGTCCAAAACTGGTTAATAATGTAGCTGCCTTTGTGTCTTTAGATTCATGATTCTTATTGGATCCTTATATTTTTCGTAGTTGAGAAATTATATATTTTGAACTCAAGTATTTAAAGGACTTTCCCATAACCTGCAGGGCAGTACTAAGGTTCTAGCATTTATCATTTTGCTGATATATTAGCCACACCCTTGACTCCTGGAGTCCTGTTGCCCAGGATTATTATGGAGTCATTAATCATAACCGAGAGTACATTCCTGGGAGGAATGTGAAAATGTGTACATTATTACACAAACGAACATTTGCTCACAGCAGCTATCTACAATCATGGAGCTTGCACTAGGGTCCTGTCTCAGGGGACAGGAATCATGTCACTCTGTCCCCACCAGGGTCACATTGTGCTTAGCAAAAAACCTATCCCAAGTGATAGAGCACTTACTCCAACAAGATGAAAATTACTCCAAAAGGATCATACTTTCTGATCTCTCCCAAGCAGTGCTAATCTCTGATGACTAAACATATGAGCCTGGGCAGGGGTGGGGAGCATTCTTATTGATAACACCCTTTCCTCCTCCACCTTCTTCCATGACTTACTTCCTTTCTCAGCTTATTATTGTTACATATGTATGCACAAATCTAAGTTTCTGAATAAACTACTACAAATGAAGCAGGATTGACACAATAAACAAGTAAAAAAAATGATCTGTAGTGAAGAGAAGGGTAAAACTTGTCTAGGAAAATATGATGAACTTGAAAATGGACAAGTAAAAGAGCAATACAAATAAATTCCTTCTGCTAAATCAACAGGTCTGAACTCTCCTAACCAGCACTATTTAAAGCTCAAATGAAGCTTCATTTGAACCTGTTTAGAGGAAAGTTCTTCAGCCTCGGGTATCTTATTGCCACTTGACCTGACAGTTTGACTTACTTCACTGCACTCACAAGGAGATTTGCATATTGCTGCTCCTTAGAGAGGCTCACCCAGGCAAGCCTAAAATAAATATCAAGCTGGAAAATTGCCTGGCTTGACCCCTGGATTACTCAGTTTAATTCAAAATGAAATATCCTGTTCTGCTCCTAGACTTATTCATGTTGGAGGGTCCTGGTAAAGGCAGAGGAGAGAAATCTAGAAAGTGAAAATACAAAGGTACCTCACAGTTGTCCATGTTGGGATTTATTTGTGTGTAATCACACACACACACACACACACACACACACACACACACACACACACACACACACATATGCAAGTATTGCCTTCCAATATGACATGGGATGTTTAGATCCATGGAGAACATTCTAGAAGGAGCAAGCACATGGTACCTGATATAAATTTTAACACAAATAAAAGGGGCAAATTGCAAACTAATTTAAAAGAACACTTAGCTCTGCTACTATTTGTAAAGGGGCATTGTGGGGTATGAATTAGAAACACCTACAAAATAGTAAACATGAGATTTGGGATAAGTAAAAGTCACTCATTATGATTGTAAATGACCTTGTCCTTCTCTCCGTATTTCAGGTATGAGCAATGAGATCACAATGTTCTAGGATCCACTTTCCACCTCTGTCACTCCTAGAGAGCCAGATTATATTGCCATGTGTACAGTGATAAAATCATCTATATGAATTATTTTCTGCAGAATCCAGAACAGGGCACAAAGGGCCTGGTCTACAGAGTTTACAATAGATTTTCTGGTGTCCAGCATAGCTTTAGTGGCAGAAGGACACAGAGAGAATTCAGTCTGAAAATCAATAAGATGGAGCCTGAGGACTTGGGAATTTACCAATACATTCAGCTTGCACACTCTCCTGTAGTTCTGAATGCAAACCATTCTGCTTGTTGTAGCCAAGCTGCCACATGTACTGTCTGTCTAAGGACAAAGCCAAGAGAATCCCTCTGACAAAAAAAAAAATTCCGAAGTACATTAGCAAAATTATCTACCTATTGTCTGATAACTGAGTTATTTTCTGGTTTAGATGTAAACATTTCTACATATTAATCTATTAGTTTAGATCAATTTAGGTTTCATTTTTGTATCTTTGCTTCCAATACTCACAGACCATTGCTTGTCTTGGAGATTACCTTGTTCATTAAATAATGTATTCTTTCACTAAACTATTAATAAAACAATGGTTGAATTTTAGGATTTTTTTCTCTAGTATTCAGACAAAAATTATTTACTCGTTGGTGCAGTTTGGAGGTTGTTCATCCTCCAAAGGCCTGATTGTTAAAGATCTAGTCTCCAAGGTAATTACTTTAGGAAAACTTGGATTTTTAGGCCTAAAGGCTATTGGAATTTATCTCCAAAATGGATCATTTGAATACTTCCTGCCTCCTATCTTATGATTCAGATGCCTCATGCTTATGTGTTGCTCTGTCTGTGATTTCAGGGACAGTTTTGTCTATACAACTATTGTAGCCTGATTACTTATATCATATTCCAGGATTTTATGTCTCCACACTCCTCATCATGAGGAAAATTATTTACTGGAAAAGCACCACTGAGATGTTTGAAAATTTGTTTCCTGGTTTTTCGATGAAGATACATAATAAACCTTGGCTTCAAAATTGTGATGAGACAACAGCCTAACAAATGAGCTTAGTAGTCCTTCTTGGTGACTAAATGCCTTTCTGAGATTTCCCTTGTAGAGCTATGGAAGAGTTGCTGACATCAGATTCACAAGTTCAGCCAAGTTCCTTCTATTTTTTATGGTTTTAAGTCTATAATAACATTGAAGTGAACAGGACTTAGGTCACCACCTAGTGTCAAAACAACAGAACTCACCGCAGGGTGACATGACAGATATTGAAATCTTTTATTTTTAATTCATTTTTTCCATCTTTATTAACTTGAGGATTTCTTATTTACATTTTGATTGTTATTCCCCTTCCCAGTTTCACAGCCAACATCCCCCTAGCCCCTCCGGCTCCCCTTCTGTATGGGTGTTCCCTTCCCCATCCTCCCCCAATTACCACCCTTCCCCCAACAATCACGTTCACGGGGGGGGGGGAGGGGTTCAGTCTTGCCAGGACCAAGGGCTTCCCCTTCCACTGGTGCTCTTACTAGGATATTTATTGATACCTATGAGGTTGGAGCCCAGGGTCAGTCCACGTATAGTCTTTGGAGAGTGACATAGTCATGGAAGCTCTGGTTGCTTGGCATTGTTGTACATATGGGGTCTCGAGCCCCTTCAAGTTCTTTCAGTCCTTTCTCTGATTCCTTCAACGGGGGTCCTATTCTCAGTTCAGTGGTTTTCTGCTGGCATTCGCCTCTGTATTTGCTGTATTCTGGCTGTGTCTCTCAGGAGAGATCTACATCCGGCTCCTGTTGGTCTGCACTTCTTTGCTTCAACAACCTGGTCTAATTGGGTGGCTATATATGTATGGACCACATGTGGGGCAGGTTCTGAATGGGTGTCCCTTCTGTCTCTGTTCTATACTTTGCCTCCCTAAGGGTATTCTTGTTCCCCTTTTAAAGAAGGAGTGAAGTGTTAGCATTTTGGTCATCCTTCTTGAGTTTCATGTGTTCTGTGCATCTAGGGTAATTCAAGCATTTGGGCTAATAGTCACTTATAAATGAGTGCATACTATGTGTGTTTTTCTGTGTTTGGGTTACTCACTCAGTATGATATTTTCCAGTTCCATCCATTTGCCTATGAATTTCATAAAGTCATTGCTTTTGATAGCAGTGTAGTATTCCACTGTGTAGATATACCACATGTTCTGTATCCATTCTTCTGTTGAAGGCCATGTAGGTTCTTTCCACATTCTTGCTATTATAAATAAGGCTGCTATGAACATAGAGGAGCATGTGTTTTTGTTATTTGTTGGAGCATCTTTTGGGTATATGCCCAAGAGTGGTATAGCTGGGTGCTCAGTTAATGCAATGCTCAATTTTCTAAGGAACCTCCAGATTGATTTCCTGAATGGTTGTACCAGTCTGCAATCCCACCAACAATGGAGGAGTGGTCCTCTTTCTCCACATCCTTGCCAGCAACTGCTCTCGCCAGAGTTTTTGATCTTAGCCATTCTGACTTGTATGAGGTAGAATCTCAGGGTTGCTTTGATTTGCATTTCCCTTATGATTAAAGATGTTCAATATTTCTTTAGGTGTTTCTCAGCCATTCAGCATTTCTCAGTTGTGAATTTCTTTGTTTAGCTCTGAACTACATGGTATTGGTACAGAGACAGACAGGTAGACCAGTGGAATAGAATTGAAGACCCAGAAATGAACCCACATACCTATGGTCACTTGATTTTTGACAAAGGGTCAAAGCCATCCAAAGGAAAAAAAGATAGCATTTTCAGCAAATGGCGATGGTTCAACTGGAGGTCAGCATGTAGAAGAATGCAGATCGATCCATGCTTATCACCCTGTACAAAGCTTAAGTCCAAGTGGATCAAGGACCTCCACATCAAACCAGACACACTCAAACTAATAGAAGAAAAAGTGGGGAAGCATCTCGAACACATCGGAATTGGAGAAAATTTCCTGAACAAAACACCAATGGCTTATGGTCTAAGATCAAGAATCGACAAATGGGATCTCATAAAACTGCAAAGCTTCTGTAAGGTAAAGGAAACTGTTGTTAGGAAAAAAAACGGCAACCAACAGATTGGGAAATGATCTTTACCAATCCTAAAACAGATAGAGGGTTTATATCCAAAATATACAAAGAACTCAAGAAGTTAGACTGCAGGGAGACAAATAACCCTATTAAAGACTTTGAAAGTCTTATGTGGACTAGGTCCCAGATCAACACAAGCATGCTGCTGATCTTGTAAACTGCTATAATTCAGGAGATAATGAATGGTCTTACCTGTTATAGTTTGGCAGGCTAAACTATTCAGTGATAGCCTACCTTGTGATGGGATTACACTGTGATTTGTGTACAAGTCTCATTATGCCATTCCTGAAACCATGATGTAAATGTCATATTCCAGGACAGTAGGCTAATGACTTTAGACATGTTTTTAATGAGGGAATCTGGTATCTTTTGCTGACTAGCATTAGAAGGATAGATGGAGAGACTGTCCCCATAGAAAAGCATATTCCCTCTGAGGGAACCAATATAGTTCTGATAAATTCATGTTTTTAAAGTTACTGAGCTTTTCTGGGTGACTAAGAAAAGCCAGTTTTTCAGCTGTTTCAGATTTTGCCACATGCTTGTTTTACAAGAACTGAGATAACAGCCTAATGCATGGAGGACTTCTGAAATGTCTGGTCACAGCCGGTGAAGTAGTCAGTCCATATGTGGACACAGCAATTCTTAAGAAAGTCATTGTGTTCAATATATAGAACAGAAAGGTAGCAGAATTACTGAGTTAAGGTTTAACTTGATGCGTTCTGGCCATTGCGTGGCAGATTTGCCCATGTCATTTATAATTAGATCTTCACAGGAAGATAAACATAGGTGACTGTGGAGCTCTGAACTCTGAATATACAACACATGTACTCTCCTTTCACTTACATACACACTTCTCCACACACACTCAATTCTCTCTTCATTCCCTCTTCACATTATTCACTCATACTTCATTCCCCAGTAAAAAAAAAGTCAGAGGCTAATATAGATAAGTAAACAGGATCCATCATTTTACTGCATCCAAGAAACACCTAAGCAACAAAGGCACTACCTCAGAATAAAGAGCTCAGGATTTTCTTTTCCAAGCAAATGTCCCAAGAAAAATGTTTGAATAACCATTGTAATATCCAATAAAATAGCCTTTCAAACAAAAATCATCGAAGGAGATGGTGAAGGATACTTCACTTCCATCAAAGGAAAAGTCCACCAAGATGAAGTCTCAGTTCAGAAAGTGAAGGATGGTATATCCAACCCTACTGGATCCTACAAACCTTCATTCTCATCTTCCATGGGATTCCTTGAGTTCAGCCTTGTGTCTGACTGTGGTCTCTGCATCTGTTTCTGTAAGTAGCTGACTCTCTGTTGATGTTTGTGTTAGGTGCCATCCTATGAGTATAGCAGAACATCATTAGGGTTCATTTCATTGACTTTCTTCCTTTTATATCTAGCTTTTAATTCTCTCTAGGTCTCTGTGATATCGAACCTCACTGGAGAATCAGTTACATGATAAATATTTTTGGAAGAGGTCTATTACCCAAATTCTATATGCTTACTGCAGAGCTGGAGGGATGGCTCAGCAGTTAGGAGAGCGTACTGCTCTTGCAGAGAAAACAAATTCCATTCCCAAAACCCATGCCACACATTCAAACATATGAGCCTGAGGAATCCATTTTAATTCAAAACAAGACACCTTGAAAACAGAGAAATTTACAGAAGACAGAGACATGAACTGAGAAACTGGCCAGCCCAACATCTGGTTTCTGCTTCCCGTGGGGTTTTTTGGTATGACTTGTATCACTGTGGATGTGGTTTTTCATAATACTGTTGACAGTAATAGAGTCCAAAATCTTCAGGCTCCAGGCTTCTGATGGTGAGAGTGAAATCTGTACCAGATCCACTGCCACTGAACCTTGATGGAGTTCCAGATTGCAAAGTTGACCCAGAGTAGATAAGAAGCTTATATGCTTCCCCAGGTTTCTGTTGATACCAGGCTAAATAATTACTAATGCTCTTACTTGCCTTGCAACTGATGGAAACACTTTCTCCAGGAGACGCAGCAAGATAAGACGGAGACTGGGTCATCTGGACATCACACTGGGCACCTGGAATTGTACAATTGAAAATAAATCCTGACAGTTAATATTGTTGTAACCTACTTACCCTGAAAGATCAGGTGTGAACATCCTCGTTAGTAAATTCCCAATTTTTTACCTGATGTCCAGAGCAGAAGGAGCCCCAGAAACTGAACCTGGACCCTCATATCTAAACTGTCTTGATTGGACTGATCTCTGTACTGAGTATGATCCACCTATTAAATTGATCTCAGAGTTGCACATGCAAATCAGCAGGGGATGGGCAGAGTTATGCATAGCTAAAGGGCTACTTCAGCCATGTCACCCAGTCTTGAAACTTTCCCTCAGTAGGAAGGCTCTATCTGAGGATGACTTATTTCTTTCTGGCATCAAAACTTTCTTCATGTAGTTTTGATTTCTCTCTTCTTTTATATGTAATATTTTGATACAAATAAAAGGAACATTCAGTAGCCATACATTCCCTGGGCCACCTGCCCCCACCCTTGCACAAATAACTTTATTTTACTGTACATTATGTCTTAATTTACAGTTCTTTATAGCTTTGCACACTGGGTACTAATTTTCTAAACATGAATATACATTGAAGAAACTATATCTGAAGAAGAAAGTGGTAATGAGAATGTCCAGGCCATTCAAATGCTAACTTTTAGGTATGCTTTTAATTTTCAAACTTTTACTAATTCTTTGACAAGTTCATGTACTACATCTATACAATAAACTCTAATTATTCATTTCTCAAATCTTCCATCTCCATTGCCATCCAAACAGTCCCTGAAATGTTCTTCTATTAAACTTCCTTTCTAAGAATCATGATGGTTAGTTAGGGTTTGTGATCAACTCTGTTTAACTGGTGCTATGTGTTAGATTGAAACTGTGCATGGAATCATGTTGGGGCTACCAGCTCATTCACAGCTGAATGAATCAGCTCCACTTTTCTCTAAATCTATTAGTAATAAGTAGTTAAGCAGTGAATAGTTAAATATAAATTTGTGAGGTCATTTTGAATTTGATAAAATGAAATTTTCCCAGAATAGAAATGAAATGAGTACTAGAGCACACAATTATAAGGACATAGTGACTGCGACTCATGATGTGAGCTAACAAAATGTAATACAGTAATATAAGTTCCAAACAAGTGGAAAACAATGACAGCTAGAATTTTTGACTTTCAGAATATAAAACTTTGGTTTAAAATTTTTATTATAAAAATATATAAACTTTGATATTTTGATAGAGCAACAAGAAAGACAAATATCACATAATCAAGTACTCATATGCAAAATGATTCATCAGAAAAGTTGTCCCAAAGTCATACATCATTCTCTTAATGCTCAAATCAAATATTAATGTCACCTTCATTTTTATCTTAAGATATAAAATTATGTTTCATGCACTATCCTTTTGGTGACACAGTTCACAATTTTTCCAATGAATGAAACCTCTGAGTTAGTACTTTGTGCCTTACTTTAGTAGCTTCAATTCTATAACCAGTATTTCCCTGAACTCAGATCCTAGGACTGGAAAGCAAATCTACGATTCACTTAGATAATCTACAGTTAAATTTTTGCAAGTGGCCTCAAGACCATGATCTTTTCCATTGTACACTAACATTTGCTTTGTGATGACATGGAAGAAAGATCTGCGATGATGAAAATACAGCAGCAGTACTGGTAGTATACCAGGGACATAATGTCTGGATGCCTTTTCAGATTCTGCAAATGGAGACCACTGCACAAACACTGAGAGTACTGGTAAATACAATATATCCTAAACTACCTTGTTTCAATTATGGCTCATAGACAGTTCATAATCTTATACACATAACATTCATAAACACACACAGACACACAAACACACAAACACAAACACACACACAGAGCTAAGTTTTCTTCTGTATAGTATCTACAGAACAATGTCAACATGGTGAGGTGACAAATCAGAAAAATAGAAGGATTGCTAACAGAAAAAAATGACCTGGTAAAAAAAATCACCATGTGATCTACTTATGTTGTACAGATAGATACTAGGAAAGCAAATTAAGGTGCCTTTCATTTGTTATGGAAAAAGTGTCTAATCATTAATTCTTATCACGAAGTTTGGACTCAGGTCTGTTCAAAGCATTTGACTTTTCATGGCTCCAGCTGCAAGGTACTTTGAGCCACCATCTTAGTTCTATGAAGCTAGAGTCTTGCAAAGAGGAGCAGCTTGTTAAGAACTGCAACGTTTTGAGGGAAAAAACAATCACATATTTTTAATTACACAGGACAAGTCATGCTCAGAGTAAGAAAGATCTTTCAGTTTACAGTTAGCCAGATTTTGATATTGAAATTTATATACATGGAGAGAGATGATATAAATATGTAAGCTGTGCCACAGAAAATCAAGCAATTCATCCACAATAAAAGCAGTGAGACTATTAACAAAACACACTACTGTTAATATATACAAAAGATCACAAATATCGGAAAAATTCTTGGAATCAAACCAAAAATCTGACCTCTATATATAATATTGAAGAATTAACTAACTAGAATCCAGTAAAATGTCATATTTAAAGTTGAAACAAAACTGAAATCAGAAAATGATCCATTTCTGTGGTGAGCAATCTTCAAACAAAATAGCATGATCACAAATAAGGAGAAGAAGAAATTAAATAAATTCTTGGCCAGGCATGGTGGTGCATGTCCTTAGTCTCAAAACAAGTTCAAAAACAAGTGAATCTCATTCAGTTCAAGACCATCTTTGTCTGAAGGAGGTAGTACTAATGCTTTGATTGGAAATCCGTGGGAAACCTTAAAGTCCCTGGATGTTAATTGGTGTTTGATCAATCAATAAAGATGCCAGTCGCCAATAATTGGCAAGAAGATGTGGGAATTTCAGGTTTCCACAGTGAGGTGAAAGACACAGAAAGAAGAAAGTAATTCGCCATACTTCAGAGGAGAGAGAATCACATGTCATATGAGATTTTGGGGCAAGTGACTATTGGCCGTTTCCCCAGGCTGGAGATTAGAAACATCACTAAGTTAAGGGCAAATTTAGAGTGCTTAGAAGGAGCAGAGGAAAGGGCAAGCTAGCTGAGGGAGGCTTACAAGAGCCCAGCCAGTGAGCCATAAGGCAGGTTTAGAATGAGCTCTCTCTCTTCTCTCTCTCTCTCTCTCTCTCTCTCTCTCTCTCTCTCTCTCTCTCTCTCTGGTTCTTTCATTCATTGACCTAAGGAAACCTGGGTGGGGGCTTATAGAATGGCCCACCCAGAGCTTACAGTGGGACAGATAAAAAGCTATACACTATACTTGTCTCAGTAAAAAGTTTCAGTCCAGCTATGGCTATATAGTGGAGGTCCATCTCAAAACACAAGTAGGACAGAAGGAGGAGAAGGAAAAAGAAGAAGAAACAAAGAAGTAATGAAATACAGAAAATTTAAAAAGAAAGTTCATCAATATCACAGAAAATGGTGAAGAAACATTGTAGAAATAAAACAATACTCCAATTTACATGAAGCTTAAGTTAAAGAAAATTCAAGTAATTAAACAGGTCAGAGTAAGGTAAGTGCAGATGACTGACATTGGGAGGGTGAGCATCAGGGGAGTCAGGTACATTTGGAAGTTCCACCTGTAATATGAATACAAATGAAAAAGGACACAGCGGCTCATGTATGGTTTTTGCGCTTTGCTCTGTCTTTTGTGAAATTATTTAAAAGATGGCATAAAGTCTAGATAATTTTATAAAAACTAAACAAAGAAGCGTTTACTGAATAGTTGTAGAAACTCAAAATCTGTAAGGTGCATAGTGAGTGCTAAATAATTAAAAATCTGTTAGAAAAAATGTAATAAATAACTTTTAAATGCCTATTCCTTTCCTGTTTAGATAGCCAGGGTTTTTTCCCTTCATTGTTATTTCTTTAAACACAGAAATCATTTCATGCTCTTTTCCTCAGTCTGAAAAAATTCGCTACTTACAGCTGCACTCCACTCAGGATTTGCATAGTGTTCCCTAGAGAGAACCATGCTCTATAAGTCTGAGATTAAAGCTCAATTCTAATGTGGCATGAGTGACATAGACTTCCTAGGTCAACTGCCCCAAACGAGGTGTCCCTTACAGCTCATTTACCTGCTAATGTTCTGGAACTTAAGTAAAGGTATGGAAAAGGAAGAAGATGGTGCAGGATACTGAGCAGGATACTATACTCCTACCAGTGATAGTTTATTCTGCATGTAAGATATCCTTCAGAATAATAAGTATTTAGATTTGCAGAACTGAATATGATAGAAAGCAAGCAAGAGACTGTTCCCTGAGAAGGTATCATTTCAATGAAACTGGCTTTTGTCTTAGACAAAGAATAGAAAGTGTTAAATAAGTACAAACATATTTTCAAGTTCTTGATAAACTATGTTTCAGTAATGAAGTTCTTATGTAGAAATTCTAAACAGAAGAGGTTCATTTGTTCTAAAACTACACAAAACTCCCAATATTTGGTACATTGTAATAGTATAGACAGCAAGCAGTCCTGGATCTAATCTTGATAGGAATCTATCAAACAAATTCCACTCCAGAAATCCCAAGCACAGAGCCAGTTGTAAATTTTTTCTTTTATTGGATATATTTTTATTTACATTTTAAATGTTATTCCCTTTCCCTGTTTCCCAGACATAAACCCCCTATCCCGTCCCAATCCTTTTCTTCTATAAGGGTGTTCCCCTCCCCATCCACTCCCTTCCCACTACACCCCTGACATTCCCCTACACTGGGGGTCCAACCTTGTCAGGACCAAGGGCTTCTTCTTCCATTGGTGCCCAAGTTGTCATTATATTAAATTCTCTCTCAGTGGGAGGCTAATGATGGGTAGCTTCACTGCTCTCTAGGAGTTACTCCAATATCACAGGGTCATTACCACAAACTCAAAGTCCAGGTTTTATGATCTTTGCTCATCTTACATAGCACCTGAATGGAGAGCCCAGGGCCTCAGCTCCTTCAGATGAAATATTTTCAGATTCCATGTAAGGTCACAAGTGAATATTCTACTTATTTGCTTTGAAAAGCCATTGTTGCTTTGAATTCTGCAATAAAGTTTTAAGTACAATGTGTATTTCTGAATAAAATCAGTTTTAATTCTGTAATCAAAATACAGATTTGGTCATCCAAAACTACTTATGAAAATTGTCAACCAAATGACTTGAAATGAATTAATCAATGACTACACACCATCTAGAGACAGTTGAGAGACTAATAGTCCAAATAGCACAGGGGATGTCTACATAAATTCCCAATAACTGGAGATAGTACTAGAACTTCTTGCATGACTATTTTTAATATAAGAAAAGCTATCAATGTAGCTCATAGGCTTCAGGACCTTATAACTTTGGGTATCCATGACAGAATTAATGGCGGAAAAACTGTAAATAAGGGGACAGATTATTTTATTACATATGAAAATTCAGGAATGACAGATTCTTCCCTTCCTTAGAATACATTCTGCAAATGAGGTCCTTTCACAATTCAACTTCACAATTAAATATATAGTAAGGATGTGTACTGTAAAGATCAATCATATCTAACCTCAGTAATATAAACTATACCAAATGTAAGAAGTTTTTAGATATTGTTGCAATTTCTGGGATTGTAAAAGTAGAATCAAGGGAATACATAGTTAACAAGAAAATATTTAAAGAAGATGCTGCTGATAAAGTCTAGATGTTGGTCATTGATACAGACATGCAAGCCCATTTTCTGTCAGGAAATCTATATCCCTGATAGGAATGAATAATGTTAGAGACATGGGCCTTTATTGAGTAATTGGGATGAACTTCTGCAGTTGTGGCTCCCTCCCAAAAGCTCCTGTTGATCTGCATGTAGTCAGAGCATAGACCATTTTTCTGAGTACTTCTTGAAATGCTGATCAGATCTTGTGAGAGTATTACAGACACAATATGCATAAAATAATTCTCAATTTAATGCTCTCTGGCCTCTTAAACTCTGGCTCCAGGCAATAAGTTAGACTCTATATTTTCTCAAATCATAGGGCTAACATCATGCACCTGATTACCCTGGGAAAATCCTGTCATAATATTACTGATTATGTGGGAATTTGATTCTAATTTCACAATCTCAGGGACCAGTTATGACATCTTGATGACCTAGTCCCCATCCCTTCTGTCTGTATTTCAAGGAGACAGTATAAATGACTTAGAGAAAGAGTAGAGACATTAACTTGTCTTTAAATTAGCACCAGCAGAAACCAAGGCAAATTTCTTAGCTCTTGTTCTGTAAGGCATCCACTTAGCAATCAACAGTTCCATGTAGGTTCAGTAGCAGTGGGTCTGGTACATAGTATTCACTAACCCTGAGAAGCTTAGCCCCTGAAGATGCTACAACTGTCAACAAGAATGTGTACCTTCCACAGTGTTATAGGAAAAAAAAAACTTTGCAAGAAGAAATGTGAGGTTAAGCTGCCTCAGCTGTTCTTACAGGTATCTCCGCATGCTGACAGTGTTTCTTTTCACACAAAGTTTGAAGCTCACTGGGAAGTTTTAGTGAAGTGCCCAGAGAAGCTCTGCTATGTACACGTGTCTACCTCTTCAGCACAATTGTTCAAACATTCCAGCGCTTTCTGTGATTTCTCAAGAACAAAGGGTTTTGCATCTGAAGCATATGAAAGTAAGCATCACTTGTGATTCAAAAAGGAATACCACATTTTATCAAAGGATGATACTGATGCCAGGAGGACTCCCCAGGGAAGCAGGAAAGTTGTGTGCTAGACAATGGCTGTCAAGGGGCAGCATATAACTCTTCTCTGGTGGCTGTGCCCCAGGTGGATGCAATTGACAAGATATTTGTGGGAGAAAGTTCTGAGCTGCTTGTCCTGAGGCCCCTGAAGGCCTCCACAGGGAAGCAAGATATTCTTGGGGTCCCAGAAGGTTCCAAGGGGAGGCAGGACAAACCCACAGCCAGACAACTGTGTGCTTTGATTTTTATTATTAAATATATTTTTACACCCTATTCTACTACAAAAATATAAAAACTATATAAGAATTATAAATAGAAAACAATTAACTCCATATTTTCTTTCTTATTCAATACCATTACCTATATTTAGTTCTTCCTCATCCCTAATATTTAGCCTTTTCTGTTCTCTTTTCAACACATGACACAAAATTTACATGTCCTCTACTTTTACATATATACATATAATACTGACTAGATTTCTCATAAGAGGGAATATATATATATATATATATATATATATATATATATATATATATATATATATTTCCTTCTGTAGATCCCTACATAGTCATTCCCTATTCCAATACTGCTTTAACCTATTCCCCATCATGTTTTAACTGTTCTTTGCTGAAACAGACCTTCACAATGACAACACCAGTGGACAAGACAGTATGAATGATCTAAATCTCCTAAGTCCGTTCTCCTATAAGAAGAGCTATAGGCATTTCATGATTGCTAAGAAAGAGGAAATGAGACCTTTACAAGAAAGAAGCTCTCACTAAAGTTTTCCAACCTAGGTGTTCAATTATATACATATAAATATGAGCAATATTGGCTAATCAAATGCTATAAGTAAATGTATAGGTCTGTGTTTAACAAAAATAATTAGAGAAGAATTAAAGATATTGAGAGGAATTTGTGGCAAAATATAGGGGTTCTTGAAGTGGGAAGAAATAGGGGTAGAAATGATATAAATATAGGGCTTTATCTATGCAGTCATTCTTTTTCCAAAGAAAGTCCCCAAAGCACACAGGCTGGGAGGAGGGACACATTTAGATTGAACAGGTACAGTATATAGAACCATTGTCCCTCTTCTCTACACCTCACTTGCTCAATCTAATGGCATAATTTTACTGGTAAAATATTTCTGCTTTGCATCCTCCCCAAGCTCAAATTGAGTTTTTGTTTTCTTGTTTCAATTTCAGACAGCAGCAAATATTATTTTGTCTTGTTCCTTGTTTACTTCTAACCAATGCCCTCAATCATTTTGCCTATGATGTTTTTGTACCTGTGGCTCTCAGGTTCTTGATGTCCTGTTCAAAGAATTGAAAAAACACACACACCCACGTGTGCATGCGCGCACGCCCACACACACACACACACACACACACACACACACACAAAGCACTAAGCCATCTCCCCAGTCTGGTTTCTCAGGATTTTAATGCTATAATTACATAATAATTTTTCCAAGGTGACTTCAGATTGATGTCTGTATGTGTCCATCTATGCACGCTTGTGTGTGTGTGTGTGTGTGTGTGTGTGTGTGTGTGTTTGTGTGTGTGTTGAGATCTCTTTTGTATGAATCCTAGCAATGGCTATAACTCTACCACTCAAAAAGTTTTTAGGGGACTCAAGAGAAAAATTACAACATTTTAAATCCAATATATGAGAACAGTGACAGATTTTTAGGACATAATATTTTATCTGATCCCTGTAAAAAATGTCTGACTTTGAACATAAGAGTGCTGACTGCTTTTGCTGAGATGCAGGGTTTGATTCCAAGCACAGGTAAAACTGTGAGTAATGGTCTGTAACTCCAATTTCAGTGTATCTGAGCCTCTCTTTTGACTTCTAATAGCATTGTTCTCATTGATATAAAAAACATATATAGAGTCCAAACACAAATTACACACAAATTGATATGAGGAACAGATATTTTTATTTCGGAATTTAGAGTCCATTTTACTGAAAGGGCAATTTACATCCTGACAAAGAGAAACATTCTTATCAGCTGGATACCCCAGAAGGAACATTTGGGGAAATCTGTTCTCTCACTTCTGCTTCCCTCAGTGATATATGTCATGTTTTGAATGTCTGTGGAAGATAACCAGTAACCCTGGTTGGTGTGTTTTCAGGCCGCAGCCTGCTTATCTTGAGAGAAAATTGTGTACCTGATCCACTACCACTGATCCTTGGTGAAATCTCACTTACCAAGTTGGATGCAGAATATATCAGGACCTTAGGGGGTTTCCTAGTTTTCTGCTGAAACCATAATAACCTTTTGCTAATGTCCTGGCTTGCCCAGCATGTGATGGTGACACTTTCTCCCAGAGATGCAGACAGGGAGACTGGAGTCTGGGTCATCCTAATGTCACATCTGGTACCTAAGGTTTGAAGATGAAAAACAAAGTCTATTACAATTAATCCTGCTAGAATAGAACTTCCGTGGAGACCAGTCAGCACTGACCACATTCTTATGAATGACTTTTCAGTAATATGTTCCTTACCTATAAGCCAGAGCAGCAATAACCCGAGAGCTGAGTGAGAGATATCATCTCTGTATGTGACCTGTTTGAGCCTGATTCTAGCACAGGGTGTGACCTAAACATGAAAAAGCCACTCAAGGCAGTGGGCTGTGTTCTGGGCATAGGCAAATCAGCAAAGGGCACAGCCTCAGGGCTGGTCAAGTTAGTGTCTCATTACAGTCCTGTGGTCCTCTTTATTTCAGATCAGAGGGGAAGTACAGGTTTCTCAGGAATATGGTTCTCTTTGAACAACCAATAATAGCACTAGTATATGAGTTGCAACTTATTAAGATTGCTGTCATGTTCAACGTAGAATTTCATTGTAATGTTTCCTTTCATAGAAGGGCTTGACAGATATGGTATATTAATTATTACATTACATAAATAATTTGGTACATTAATGGTATAATAACAATTATACTACAGTACATTAATAATTACAGGGTTCTTTTATAGGTATCTTTAGATGTCATTGAGGCCTTGCAGCTTTGTTGATTTTTTCTTCTGTTTATTTGTAATACTTAATTTCAATTACATAATTTCTCCATTACAGTTCCGATGTCCAAAGCCTCACAATTACCACTCTATGCTCTCTTTTCAATTGCGTCCATTCAAATTTATGTGTGTGTAAGCTCTCAGGGTTGACTATTTGGTTTTTACCCCCTCTTAATAAAAGTTTCTAACTTTAAGGAATAGTAGTTTCTCCTTGAAATGATCATTTATGTTCTTCAATATAAAATGCTTCCTAAGTTTCCACATGTTAGGGTCACCATATTTTTTTCCAGATATTAATAGGGCATCCATTTTAGTTTAAGTTTAGTGGGGAGGGGCACAAACTGTGTAGTGAAAGAAAAACATGAACATGAGTGTAGAAGCAACCATGTGGAGTTATAGCCATAATGGTGTGCATAGTATGTTCCCACTGGGAGTAAAGGTAGGATGAACGTAGTGAGAGTTTCCATGAAGAGTTGAATGGCAAGAGTTTTACATATACAAGCAAACATTTTGAAGAAGAGAGAGACTAAGCATGGTGAGAATGACATGATATCTATGTTTAAAAATGATGCGAGACATGGGAGAGATGTCAGAAAGCATCGGTATACAGATATGTAAAGAAATTGATTGACCTGAAAAGTCAATCAAAAGAGTGGTTCAGAAATATGTGATCATAGTGTTCACTTTCAGAAATATCAAAATATTTCTGCAATAAAGATAAAAATATGCATGTTGTTCTTATTCTATCCATTATTAAGAATATATTTCATGTACTTACACCATATATGTAAGTTTTCATTAAGCAATAAAATTGTGCTCACAAATATATTGTCTATGAAAATGGTAATTTATCTTGGCTTCAATACCTATATAAAATACAGTTGATGATATAACAAATGTTTTATATTTGGACACAACAGTGAATATTACTAAAAAATATAGCTAAGTTTTCAATGATTTGGTTTTGGTCTTACCTGTATGTGCAAAAAATGTGTGTTTATTGCCCATCCAATCAGAAGTGGGTGTTTAGTCTTCTGGAACTGTACTGGTTTCAGCCCATGATACTGACATTATTTCTTCATATGGAATTCAGGCATACTTATTTGGAAACTCTTTATGATGTTAACCAGCACTGTTCATCCATTCAGATTATAAAGAATTCAATGAAGCAGCTGCATGAGCTCTATATTTTTCTCTACTCCATGAAAAGAAGAGAGAGCAGGTTTGACAGCTGAATCACCTAAACCAGAGAGATCACAGTTTAGGGACAGACTCCTGGAATTGGCTTTTCTCCATCTGCAACACAAAGAATTGTCAGGATCTCTAGTCTTCACTGACTAAATCTGAGTATGAAATGTGCCTAGACCACTCTCACAAAGGAGGGCAGGAACAACGAGAAAATGATGGATGACAGTGATCAGAAAGAATAAATGTCTCTTGTCCCTATTGTTACAGTTATTGGCAGGAGAAAGGCTGAATTAGACTAAGTAGACATGTATTTTGTTTCTCCTGATGGAGAGATTGGTAAGACAAGTACAGAGTTGAGTCTTCATCCAAGTGGAGCCCAAACAAAAGTTAATGGCAAATTGTATGGTGCTCAGCAAGAGACAGTGAACCAAACTGAGACTACATCTTCCTGTGAATGAAAGACAGCATTAGGAAGTATTCTACAATCTATCACACACGAATATTTTCAGAACACACATATATGCAATTCATTTTCTTCCTACTAAGAAGTTCAAAAATATTAGGCAGGCATGTAACTTTTAGTGATGCACTGCTTGCCCACAGTGGAAGGAACTGTGGGTTAGAGCCCCCATCATTGAGTGAACTTGTACTATTGATACAGTTCTATAGTTCCAGCCTCAAATTAGAATGTAGAGATTCCAGAAGTTCTAAATCATTCTCCAGTGCAAGATTCATGCCAGCCATACCTAATTGAGATCTAGGCATTATAAAAAAAAGCATCCAGTTTTTAAAACCAGTTTGTAAATATTAATGACAATGTATTAAACATAGTGGCAAATGTTAACAGTAGTTAATATCTTACTTCCAATAAATACATTCAGCCCTTATTTGAGTTACATCAGATAAATATGTGTATCCCAGCCTATACTTAAAGTAATTAATCTTTAGAATACTCTAAGCATATATTTTATTAGAACTAATATTTGAATATCATGTGGCAAGACCATCCATTATAAAACTCTTCCACAGTTCTATAACACATTGTACACTATTTCAGCTTACTAGATATGTTAAACTGTAGTATGTTAGGGTTTTCATGGTGGTTCTCAGGCTGTCTCAGGCTTCTGCTGCTTGTTACTGCATTATAGGGTCAAGAATAAACACTAGTACCACAAATCACAATGTTGCAAGAGGTCAAAATATGAAAGAACTGTGTTGAACATGTAAATTGTTCAAATGAACATTTTCAAAGTATTCAGTTGATTCACTGTATGTAGGAACATAATTGGGTAACTCTGAATGTAAGTATGTATTTGTGTGTGTGTGTGTGTGTGTGTGTGTGTGTGTGTGTACCTTCATACTCTAAAATTTAAAGACTTAATTATACCATGTTACCAATTTACATTTTTCGTAGTAGAATGAAAAAAATTTATTTTGTCATAACATGGCAGTTTCACAACATTTTTATTGCTGGTTGATTGGCCCATTTATTTTTAACAGTGCCGGCCACTGTACAAAAATGCAGCAACACACTATATCATATTCCCCACGCCAAGAAAGAGAGATAGATTACTCAGTTTTCATTGTTTCAATCTTTTTTCCATATACACAGGCAGTCTTTGGTAAATAACTACTTTGTGCTTACTGAGTAGGAGACTAACAGAATGCTCAATGACTGACAAAGTTGTTCAAATCAATTGTAAATATGGAATACTAGAATATTCTCATTCAGTTTGATATTCTCTTAGACATTCAATATATACAAAAAATTAAAATGCAGAGAACTAATGGAATGTATTGAAGACACTCAGATAATTACTTTCAAAGATGAATTGATCACCCAGAACTTTTTGCTCATTGTCTTTAATTTAATTTACTACCAGGATACATGAAGGTAGAAAATCATTCAACATTATCTTCCATTTATTGACTGTATTCTTACTCAGTATTAGAAAATAGACATTAAATTACAACCAACAGGACTTAAGAGTTCAATGTGTTTTTCAAAGAATATATAAAATAAACATTACCCTTCCTGGTTGCTGCCGCCTCGGAGAGCTCGTAGGCAGCACTCCACCAGCAAACTTGAGCCTCGGGACCACAGGTAAGACCAACTTTTCTGCTGCAAGAGACCTGCCTGATGAACTCAGGACACACAGAGGCAAAATTCCTCTGGGACTGGGCACTTCCTGTGTTTACCAGGAGTCCCAAACCCGCGGATCCCGACCCGCAGCAGCACTCTGCTCCCAAACCCTGTGGGAGAGAGACCTCAACGCCTGGTCAGGTGGGCACTCCTGAGGCTGCAGAGCTGAAGAGACCAACAAAACTACCGACCCCTGCCCACATCCCTGGCCCAAGAGGAAACTGTATACGGCCTATGGGTTCCCGTGGGGGAGGGCCCAGAAGCGGCAGGACCCCTGCGACTGAGACACCTCCAGAAACTGAAGGGACAGACCAGATAAACAGTTCTCTGCACTCAAATCCCGTGGGGGGGAGAGCTAAACCTACAGAGAGGCAGACACGCCTGGGAAACCAGAAGAGACTGCACTCTGCACACATCTCTGACGCCAGAGGAAAACACCAAACGCCATCTGGAACCCTGGTGCACGGAGGATCCCGGAAAGGGCAGCACAGATCTTCCTGGTTGCTGCCACTGCGGAGAGCTTGTAGGCAGAACCCCATGAGCAAACGTGAACCTCGGGACCACAGGTAAGACCAACTTTTCTGCTGCAAGTGACCTGCCTGGTGAACTCAAGACACAGGCCCACAGGAAGAGCTGAAGACCTTTAGATAGGAAAAACTACACGCCCGAAAGCAGAACACTCTGTCCCCATAACTGGCTGAAAGAAAACAGGAAAACAGGACAACAGCATTCCTGACACACAGGCTTATAGGACAGTCTAGCCACTGTCAGGAATAGCAGAACAAAGTAACACTAGAGATAATCTGATGGCGAGAGGCAAGCGCAGGAACCCAAGCAACAGAAACCAAGACTACATGGCATCATCAGAGCCCAATTCTCCCACCAAAGCAAACACGGAATATCCAAACACACCAGAAAAGCAAGATCTAGTTTCAAAATCATATTTGATCATGATGCTGGAGGACTTCAAGAAAGACGTGAAGAGCTCCCTTAGAGAACAAGTAGAAGCCTACAGAGAGGAATCGCAAAAATCCCTGAACGAATTCAAGGAAATCATAAATAAACAAGTAGAAGCCCAAGGAGAGGAGTGACAAAAATCCCTGAAAGAATTCCAGGAAAACATAATCAAACAGTTGAAGGAATTAAAAATGGAAATAGAAGCAATCAAGAAAGAACACATGGAAACATACCTGGATATAGAAAACCAAAAGAAGACACAAGGAGCTGTAGATATGAGCTTCATCAACACAATACAAGAGATGGAAGAGAGAATCTCAGGAGCAGAAGAATCCATAGAAATCAACCACTCAACTGTCAAAGATAATGTAAAGTAGAAAAAGCTACTGGTCCAAAACATAGAGGAAATCCAGGACTCAATGAGAAGATCAAACCTAAGGATAATAGGTATAGAAGAGAGTGAAGACTCCCAGCTCAAAGGACCAGTAAATATCTTCAACAAAATCATAGAAGAAAACATCCCTAACCTAAATAAAGAGATACCCATAGATATACAATAAGCCTACAGAACTCCAAATAGATTGGACCAGAAAAGAAACACCTCCTGTCACATAATAGTCAAAACACCAAACGCACAAAATAAAGAAAGAATATTAAAAGCAGTAAAGGAAAAAGGTCAAGTAACATATAAAGGCAGACCTATCAGAATCACACCAGACTTTTCACCAGAAACTATGAAAGCCAGAAGATCCTGGACAGATGTCATACAGACCCTAAGAGAAGAAAAATGCCAGCCCAGGTTATTGTACCCTGCAAAACTCTCAATTAACATAGATGGAGAAACCAAGATATTCCATGACAAAAACAAATTTACACAATATCTTTCTACAAATCCAGCACTACAAAGGATAATAAATGGTAAAGTCCAACATAAGGAGGCAAGCTATACCCTAGAAGAAGCAAGAAACTAATCGTCTTGGCAACAAAGAAAAGAGAAGAAAAGCACACAAACATAACCTCACATCCAAATATGAATATAACAGGAAGCAATAATCAATATTCCTTAATATCTCTCAACATCAATGGCCTCAACTCCCCAATAAAAAGACATAGATTAACAAACTGAGTACACAACAAGGACCCTACATTATGCTGCCTACAGGAAACAAACCTCGGAGACAAAGACAGACACTACCTCAGAGTGAAAGCCTGGAATACAACTTTCCAAGCAAATGGTCAGAAGAAGCAAGCTGGAGTAGCCATTCTAATATCAAATAAAATCTATTTTCAACTAAAATTCATCAAAAAAGATAAGGAAGGACACTTCATATTCATCAAAGGAAAAATCCACCAAGATGAACTCTCAATCTTAAATATCTATGCCCCAAATACAAGGGCACCTACATATGTAAAAGAAACCTTACTAAAGCTCAAAACACATATTGCACCTCACACAATAATAGTAGGAGACTTCCATACCCCACTCTCATCAATGGACAGATCATGGAAACAGAAATTAAACAGAGACGTAGACACACTAAGAGAAGTCATGAACCAAATGGACTTAACAGATATTTATAGAACATTCTATCCTAAAGCAAAATGATATACCTTTTTCTCAGCTCCTCATAGTACTTTCCCCAAAATTGACCATATAATTGGTCAAAAAACGGGCCTCAACAGGTACAGAAAGATAGAAATAATCCCATGAGGGCTATTGTACCACCACGGCCTAAAACTGGTCTTCAATAACAAAAAGGGAAGAATGCCCACATATACGTGGAAATTGAACAATGCTCTACTCAATGATAACCTGGTCAAGGAAGAAATAAAGAAAGAAATTAAAGACTTTTTAGAATTTAATGAAAATGAAGGTACAACATACCCAAACTTATGGGAAACAATGAAAGCTGTGCTTAGAGGAAAACTCATAGCGCTGAGTGCCTGCAGAAAGAAACAGGAAAGAGCATATGTCAGCAGCTTGATAGCACACCTAAAATCTCTAGAACAAAAAGAAGCAAATCCCCCCAGGAGGAGTAGAAGGCAGGAAATAATCAAACTCAGAGCTGAAATCAACCAAGTAGAAACAAAAAGGAACATAGAAAGAATCAACAGAACCAAAAGTTGGTTCTTAGAGAAAATCAACAAGATAGATAAACCCTTAGCCAGTTTAACGAGAGGACACAGAGAGTGTGTGCAAATTAACAAAATCAGAAATGAAAAGGGAAACATAACTACAGATTCAGAGGAAATTCAAAAAAAATCATCAGATCTTACTCTAAAAGCCTATATTCAACAAAACTTTAAAATCTGCAGGAAATGGACAATTTCCTAAACAGATACCAGGTACCGAAGTTAAATCAGGAACAGATAAACCAGTTAAACAACCCCATAACTCCTAAGGAAATAGAAGCAGTCATTAAAGGTCTCCCAACCAAAAAGAGCCCAGGTCCAGACGGGTTTAGTGCAGAATTCTATCGAACCTTCATAGAAGACCTCATACCAATATTATCCAAACTATTCCACAAAATTGAAACAGATGGAGAACTACCGAATTCCTTCTATGAATCCACAATTACTCTTATACCTAAACCACACAAAGACCCAACAAAGAAAGAGAACTTCAGACCAATTTCTCTTATGAATATCGACACAAAAATACTCAAAAAAATTCTGGCAAACCGAATCCAAGAGCACATCAAAACAATCATCCACCATGATGAAGTAGGCTTCAGCCCAGGCATGCAGGGATGGTTTAATATACGGAAAACCATCAACGTGATCCATTATGTAAACAAATTGAAAGAACAAAAACACATGATCATTTCATTAGATGCTGAGAAAGCATTGGACAAAATTCAACACCCCTTCATGATAAAAGTCCTGGAAAGAATAGGAATTCAAGGCCCATATCTAAACATAGTAAAAGCCATATACAGCAAACCAGTTGCTAACATTAAACAAAATGGAGAGAAACCTGAAGCAATCCCACTAAAATCAGGGACTAGACAAGGCTGCCCACTCTCTTCCTACTTATTCAATATAGTTCTTGAAGTTCTAGCCAGAGCAATCAGACAACAAAAGGAGGACAAGGGGATACAGATCGGAAAAGAAGAAGTCAAAATATCACTATTTGCAGATGATATGATAGTATATTTAAGTGATCCCAAAAGTTCCACCAGAGAACTACTAAAGCTGATAAACAACTTTAGCAAAGTGGCTGGGTATAAAATTAACTCAAATAAATCAGTAGCCTTCCTCTACACAAAAGAGAAACAAGCTGAGAAAGAAATTAGGGAAATGACACCCTTCATAATAGTCCCAAATAATATAAAGTACCTCGGTGTGACTTTAACCAAGCAAGTAAAAGATTTATACAATAAGAACTTCAAGACTCTGAAAAAAGAAATTGATGAAGACCTCAGAAGATGGAAACATCTCCCATGCTCATGGATTGGCAGGATTAATATAGTAAAAATGACCATTTTACCAAAAGCGATCTACAGATTCAATGCAATCCCCTTCAAAATACCAATCCAATTCTTCAAAGAGTTAGACAGAACAATTTGCAAATTCATCTGGAATAACAAAAAACCCAGGATAGCTAAAACTATCCTCAACAATAAAAGGACTTCAGGGGTAATCACTATCCCTGAACTCAAGCAGTATTACGGAGCAATCACGATAAAAACTGCATGGTATTGGTACAGAGACAGACAGACGAGTGGAATAGAATTGAAGACCCAAAAATGAACCCATACACCTATGGGCACTTGATTTTTGACAAAGGAGCCAAAACCATCAAATGGAAAAAAGATAGCATTTTCAGCAAATGGTGCTGTTTCAACTGGAGGTCAACATGTAGAAAAATGCAGATGGAGAGATGGCTCAGTGGTTAAGAGCACTGGCTGCTCTTCCAGAGGTCCTGAGTTCAAATCCCAGCAACCACATGGTGGCTCACAGCCATCTGTAATGAGATCTGATACCCTCTCCTGGTGTGTATATATAATAAATAAATAAATCTTTAAAAAAAAAGAAGAATGCAGATCGATCCATGCATATCACCCTGTACAAAGCTTAAGTCCAAGTCTTCCAAGGACCTCCACATCAAACCAGACACCCTCAAACTAATAAAAGAAAAACTAGGGAAGCATCTGGAACACATGGGCACTGGAAAAAATTTCCTGAACAAAACACCAATGGCTTATGCTCTAAGATCAAGAATCGACAAATGGGATCTCATAAAACTGCAAAGCTTCTGTAAGGCAAAGGACACTGTGGTTAGGACAAATCAGCAACCAATAGATTGCGAAAAGATCTTTACCAATCCTACAGCAGATAGAGGCCTTATATCCAAAATTTACAAAGAACTCAAGATGTTAGAACACAGGGAGTCAAATAACCCTATTAAAAAATGGGGTTCAGAGCTAAACAAAGAATTTACACCTGAGGAATGCTGAATGGCTGAGAAACACCTAAAGAAATGTTCAACATCTTTAGTCATAAGGGAAATGCAAATCAAAACAACCCTGAGATTTCACCTCACACCAGTGAGAATGGCTAAGATCAAAAACTCAGGTGACAGCAGATGCTGGCGAGGATGCGGAGAAAGAGGAACACTCCTCCATTGTTGGTGGGATTGCAGACTGGTACAACAGTTCTGGAAATCAATCTGGAGGTTCCTCAGAAAATTGGACATTGAACTGCCTGAGGATCCAGCTATACCTCTCTTGGGCATATACCCAAAAGATGCCACAACATATAAAAAAGACAGGTGCTCCACTATGTTCATCGCAGCCTTATTTATAATAGCCAGAAAATGGAAAGAACCCAGATGCCCTTCAACAGAGGAATGGATACAGAAAATGTGGTACATCTACACAATGGAATATTATTCAGCTACCAAAAACAATGACTTTATGAAATTCGTAGGCAAATGGTCGGAACTGGAAAATATCATCCTGAGTGAGGTAATCCAATCACAGAAAAACACACATGGTATGAACTTATTGATAAGTGGCTATTAGCCCAAATGCTTGAATTACCCTAGATGCCTAGAACAAATGAAACTCAAGACGGATGATCAAAATGTGAATGCTTCACTCCTTCTTTAAAAGGGGAACAAGAATACCCTTGGCAGGGAAGAGAGAGGCAAAGATTAAAACAGACACAGAAGGAACACCCATTCAGAGCCTGCCCCACATGTGGCCCATGCATATACAGCCATCCAATTAGACAGGATTGATGAAGCAAAGAAGTGCAGGTTGACAGGAGCCGGATGTAGATCTCTTCTGAGAGACACAGCCAGAATACAGCAAACACAGAGGCATATGCCAGGAGCAAACCACTGAATTGAGAATAGGACCCCCGTTGAAGGAATCAGAGAAAGAACTGGAAGAGCTTGAAGGGGCTCGAGACCCCATATGTACAACAATGCCAAGCAACCAGAGCTTCCAGGGACTAAGCCAATACCTAAAGACTATAGGTGGACTGACCCTGGACTCTGACCTCATAGGTAGCAATGAATATCCTAGTAAGAGCACCAGTGGAAGGGGAAGCCCTGGGTCCTGCTAAGACTGAACCCCCAGTGAACTAGATTGTTGGGGGGAGGGTGGCAAGGGGGAGAGGATGGGGAGGGGAACACCCATATGGAAGGGGAGGTGGGAGGGGGATGTTTGCCCGGAAACCGGGAAAGGGAATAACACTCGAAATGTATATAAGAAATACTCAAGTTAATAAAAAAAATAAACATTACCATATATAAAGCATTCACAAATATAAATATATATACCACCATATAAACCATACATAAACATAAATATTTTTATTTTCATTTTTCTCCGTCTTTATTAAATTGTATATTTGCTATTTACATTTCAATTGTTCTTCCCTTTCCCGGTTTCCAGGCAAACATCCCCCTAACCCTTCTCTCTCCCCTTCTATGTGGGTGTTCCCCCACCAATCCTCCACTCAATACTGCCCTCCCATGAAGAATCCCGTTCACTGGGTGTTCAGACATGGCAGGACCAAGGGCTTTCTCTTCTACTGGTGCACTTACAAGGCTATTCATTGCTACCTATGCAGTTGGAGCCCAGGGTCAGTCCATGTACAGTCTTTGGGAAATGGCTTAGTCCCTAGAAGCTCTGGTTGGTTGGCATTGTTGTTCATATGGGGTCTCAAGCTCCTTCAAGCTCTTTCAGTCCTTTCTCTGATTCCTTCAACGGGGGTCCTGTTCTCAGTTCAGTGGTTTGCTGCTGGCATTCACCTATATATTTGCCATATTCTTTCTGTGTCTCTCAGGAGAGGTCTACATCCGGTTCCTGTCAGCCTGAAGTTCTTTGCTTCGTACATCTTATTGAGTTTGGTGGCTGTATATGTATGAGTCACATGTAGGGTAGGCTCGGAATGATCGTTCCTTCAGCCTGTGTTCTAAACTTTGCCTCCCTATCTCCTCCCAAGAGTATTCTTGTTCCCCTTTTAAAGGAGTGAAGCATCTGCATTTTGGCCATCCTTCTTGATTTTCATGTGTTGTGTGCATCTAGGGTAATTCGAGCATTTGGGCTAATGTCCACTTGTCAATGAGTGCATACCATATGTGTTTTTCTGTGATTGAGTTACCTCTCTCAGGATAATATTTTCCAGTTCCATCCATTTGCCTATGAATTTCATAAAGTCATTGTTTTTGATAGCAGTGTACTATTCCATTGTGTAGATGTACCACATGTTCTGTATCCATTCCTCTGTTGAAGGCCATCTAGGTTCTTTCCACCTTCTTGCTATTATAAATAAGACTGCTATGAACATAGAGGAGCGTGTGTTTTTGTTATTTGTTGGAGCATCTTTTGGGTATATGCCCAAGAGGGGTATAGCTGGGTGCTCAGGTAGTGCAATGTTCAATTTTCTGAGGAACCTCCAGATTGATTTCCAGAATGGTTGTACCAGTCTGCAATCCCACCAACAATGGAGGAGTATTCCTCTTTCTCCACATCCTTGCCAGCATCTGCTCTCGCCAGAGTTTTTGATCTTAGCCATTCTGACTGGTATGAGGTAGAATCTCAGGGTTGCTTTGATTTGCATTTCCCTTATGACTAAAGATGTTGAATTCTTCTTTAGGTGCTTTTCATCCATTCACCATTCCTTAGCTGTGAATTCTTTGTTTAGCTCTGAAGCCCATTTTTTTAATCGGGTTGTTTGTCTCCCTGCAGTCTAACTTCATGAGTTCTTTGTATATTTTGGATATCTCCCTCTATCAGTTATAGGATTGTTAAGGATCTTTTCTAAATCTTTTGGTTGACGTTTTGTCCTAAAGACAGTGTCCTTTGCCTTACAGAAGCTTTGTAGCTTTATGAGATCCCATTTGACGATTCTTGATCTTAAAATATAAGCCATTTATGCTTTGTTCAGGAAATTTTCTCCAGTATCAATGTGTTCAAGATTCTTCTCCATTTTTCTTCTATTAGTTTGAGTATATCTTGTTTGATGTAGAGGTCCTTGATTGACTTGGATTTAAGCTTTGTACAGGGTGATAAGCATGGATCTATCTGCATTCTTCTACATGCTGACCTCCAGTTATACCAGCACCATTTGATGAAAATGTTATCTTTTTTCCATTGGATGGATGGTTTTGGTTCCTTTGGCTAAAATCAAGTGACCATAGGTGTGTGGGTTTATTTCTGGGTCTTCAATTCTATTCCATAGGTTATCTGCCTATCTCTGTACAAATACCATACAGTTTTTATCACTATTGCTGTGTAATACTGCCTGAGTTCAGGAAGAGTGATTCCTCAGGAAATCCGTTTATTTTTGAGGATAGTTTTAGCTAACCTCGGTTTTTCTACATCTCTTTATTTCTTGTGGAGGAAGAGCCACTGTCATCTTCAGGGTTCATCAGTATTAGCATCTACTTGGCATAGTAACAAAAGAAACCTGGCTGTACTTTTACTTTGCTCATGAAAGATGCAACCACAAGGGATACAGAGGTTCAAGGCTGCTTCAGTGTCTGTTGGTCTGGGGCAAGATTCATGACCATGATCAATCACATGGACTTTGATGATGCTATCTTCATCACTGTTGGCAGTATATGGAGGATAGCTCACAGTGATCCAGCATGTATAATATCCAAATATTGAAAAGGATTATTAACAAAATACCATGAAACTAATTGCCTCTATTCAATGTTTTAAAACATGCTCTTTCCAAGCAGGAAGCTCATAGAGCATTTTAGCCAAAGCTGCTCTCAACTTAATATACCTGTTTTTCTGATGTACCCTGAATAATCTTGATCTAATATATGACATTCATGTTGTTTAAAACTATAAAACTTTATGCAACTGCTTCCAAATTGGAACACTGAATTTGGGGTAACCTAAAGCTATGTTTCTCTGTATCAACCGTTTGTGGTTTATATATGTTTCCTGCAGAAATGTGACACTATCACAGCCAGAATCAGTTGCTCTCTTGGCACAAGAAAGACAAGAGTATAGGGAGTCTCTACTCCCATTTAAGACCATTCATCTCCCCTGTGTCTGAAAGTGATAATTTTCCAGAACTGGGGATTTTTCTTGTTGATGTTGCCTTTATTTGTTCACATTGTGTTGAATAAATTATACATTTACTGTCCTCTTACTATCTCAGGCTTGTGATTAATTTCTATTTTCCATCTTTGGAATTCTGAAGTTGTCCATACTTTATTCTTCTACCACAACTATCATGGTGAGAATTTGAATTTGTCCATACTTTATTCTCATGTCATGGCCTTTAACACATGACCTTTTTTTCACTTTTGGTGTAAATTTTCTTTGTGTTTCTTAGTGGAAACACTATAATACTTATTCTGAAATGTTCTATATTGCTCATAGTATAAAAATAATTAGCTGACCTGGAGCCCCAAGTATTTATAGTACATTGGACAATGAGGTCTCGTTATTTGATATTTTTGGTACTGAGATAAATAAACAATTAAGGCACCTGTGTCACATTTCAAATATTAATGTTCTGCTATGTTAGCTTGATGGGTTTACAATTTTTGTGCATCAATTGAACACACTATTAGGACTCTAGATTACACCATTTCACATATATTGCCTATGACATTGTGTATGCCAAATTATTGATCACTAGAATGATAGATTATTAGATAAAGACATTATCATATATCTAGAGAAAAGAATCTTTAAAACTGCTAAAATATTTCTCTCTAATAAGGATAAAATATTATAATGTATTATATTGTCATTGAGAGAGAACTGTTTGTCCACCAATGTTGATTAATAAAGATGCTAAAATAAAGTAGACAAGAGTCTGTCATCAGTTGAGATACCAATACAAAATTGCCTCCTTCAAAAGCTGGGAGAGAGTCTATAATATCATTACTAATTGATGACTTACTTCTTTACTCTTTGAATACTGGCTTTGTGGTTCAGAGTATTAATCTATAAAAGAAATTATAATACATTAAATTATCTAATATATATATACATATATATTCACCATATATCATAAACAAATTATTTGCTGTATACAAAGAAGAAATTATAAAGCATTGTGGGATTATTGTGCCATCTGCATTACTTTCTGTAATGCTACATCTTATATAAATGATCGTGAGCTCTTTTGTATCAAATACAGTGTCATGAGAAGAGATCACATTCATAGTCCCTTTACTGAGTTTATTTTGTTTCCCTTTGTTAGTCACATGATGTACTGCTGAAGGTGATAGACATCTGGGCTACTTCTCTAGATTCAGATTTGACCACTATGAGCAATCTAATGCAGTTCTTTGATCATGTTGCCACTCTCTGAAAGAACAGTGCCTGACAGTCTTTGTTATACAGAGACATAACATATGTGAAGACAAGGTTATGTGGAATGCCTTGATTTTTATCACAGTATGTTTGGATACTTCTTGGATTAACTGAAAAGTCTACAAAGCATCGTACCATGCAAAATAATAACAATATATTATTTAAAACTGATGTATTAAAAAAAAAAACTACAAGGGTATGGGATGATGTCTTAAAGGTGAGGGAGATACAAGATAGAATGAGTCCTGTCACTGGATGAGAAGGAAGGATGGGCAGGAGAAAAGTTTGAGGGAAGAGGAGGAGACTGGAATGGAAAAGAGGAAGAGACAGAAGGAGACTGACAGAGAAGCTGCCACTGAGAGAACATGGAGGCTGAGGTAAAGATTCCACTCTCTGTATTTACAGGTTGTTATGAATGTTCTTAAGAGATGGATATGTACAGGGCTTTGTATGTTTAGGTGGGCAATTATATCTTATCCATTGCATCAGAGGTTAATGTGTACTCTTTCTTGTGGAAGATTGAGTTTCGGAGATTGTGTGTTGGCAGAGACACTGGACTGCCAAGGAGTTAGGATGTGTGCTTCTGGTAAGATATCTAACAGATACCCTGGGGCACTGTGGTGCTGGACCTAGTAGGGGCAAAAGACAGTCTTTTGTTTTATTTTTTTCTCCATCTTTTTAAATTGGGTATTTCTTATTTACATTTCAATTGTTATTCCTTTTCCCGGTTTCCAGGTCAACATCCCCCTAACCCCTCTCGCTCCCCTTCTATACGGGTGTTCCCCTCTTCATTCTTCCCCCATTACTATCCTCCCCCCAACAATCTGGTTCACTGGGGGTTCATTCTGGGCAGGACCAAGGGCTTCTCCTTCCACTGGTGCCCTTACTAGGCTATTCATTGCTACCTATGCAGACTTACCAGGGTAAGTCCATGTATAGTCTTTGGGTAGTGGCTTAGTAACTGGAAACTCTGGTTTGTTGGCATTGTTGTTCATATGGAGTCTCAAGCCCCTTAAAGCTCTTTCAGTCCTTTCTAAGATTCCTTCAACGGGGGTCCTGTTCTCCATTCAGTGGTTTGCTCCTGACATTCACCTATGTGTTTGCTATATTCTGGCTATGTCACTCAGGAGAGATGAACATCCAGTTCCTGTCAGCCTGCACTACTTTGCTTCATCCATATTATCTAGTTTGGTGGCTGTATATGTATGGGCCACATGTAGGGCACACTTGGAATGGGTGTTCCTTCAGCCTCTGTTCTAAACTTCGCTTCCCTATTTCCTTCCAAGGGAATTCTTGTTTCCCTTTTAAAGAAGGAGTGAATCATCCCCATTTTGGTCATCCTTCTTGAGTTTCATGTGTTCTGTGCATCTAGGGTAAATCGAGCATTTGGGCTAATATCCAGCGGTTAAGGGCACTGACTGCTCTTCCAGAGGTCCTGAGTTCAATTCCCAGCAACCACATGGTGGCTCACAAACATCTGTAATGGGATCTATTTTTTTTATCTTTATTAAGTTGAGTATTTCTTATTTACATTTCGATTGTTATTCCCCTTCCCGGTTTCCAGGCCAACATCCCCCTAATCCCTCCCCCGCCCTTCTATATGGGCTTTCCCTTTCCATCCTCCCCCCATTACCACCCTTCCCCCAACAGTCAAGTTCACTGAGGGTTCAGTCATGGCAGGACCAAGGGCTTCCCCTTCTACTGGTGCTCTCACTAGGCTATTCATTGCTACCTATGAGGTTGGAGTCCGGGGATCTATTTTTTTTATAACTTTTCAACAACACAAGGGTACATATATCTTATATTTATATCCTCTAGAGGTTGATATAGAAATATAAAATCCATGGACCTCTCCCAAAGGAACCTAATTTCAGATGTTGAATGTTAAAAAGGTCTCTCTAGCTTCTTATAGTTTTAGAAAGAATAATACATATTTTCGCTTGTATATCTTACCACTGAGAATTATTCATACTGCCGAGTAGGGACCCATACCTAGCACAAGTCAGCAGGTTTTAGTTTTGAATACAAGGCATTTTTCTATATTAACCAAGATAGAGTGTATTCATTAAATAAAGATAATGTCTTGATTAGGATGGGGATTTTTGACATTTCCTAATCAATAGTCATAATACCAATTGTTGTGATTTTAGAGCAAGACTATGCCATCTTCATAAACAATAACAGTGGCTCTTCACATTGAACATTAGTAGTCTGTAGGCCTTGGTGTCCTGTTAGATGTTTTTGTGGCCTTTATGTAATTATGTGCTAACATGACCAAAACTGGAAATGATAGACTTGTCAAGTTGACAGATTAATTGTGCTGAGCTGTGGTCAGTTTTAATATGGAAGTGACAGTACTAGCCCTGAACCATAACAGATAAGATGGGTGTGCTAATTTACTTAGATATATCAGTAGAATTTTCTGATTGTATGTAATAAAAATATATTGATATTAACAATCATTTTCCCAAATTCATGCCTTATCCTCGATGACAAGCACAAACTCAAAGTAAAAACAATCAGATTTTTCCCAGCATGTTAATGTGTAATGATCAGAGACACAACCTTTATGAGATGAAGAACTATCTATGCAGTTACTTTTCTGCTTTTTCTGGGTTAAGCATTAGTTAGATAGATAGATAGCTGAATCAAAATGTTGAACCTTACACTGTGGGAATGTTACACACACACAGTCTGTTAGATAAAGGATCACATTCCCTGAGAAAGGTACTTTAGCAAGACTGCCCAGATGATGACAAGACAGCAACTTGACATAGATGAAGGAATACTGGAGAACTGGCTTTGTTCTCTAGTCATTATATGAATTAGAAGCTCCAAGGACAAATACTGGGGATTTTGTTGCTAAGAAATTTTGAGATTTCTTTATTACATAAAACAAACTGACCTTAAATAATTAATGGTTAAATAAGGAGACATTTTTAAACCATATCTAGACTGCTGTATTTTCAATTTTACATTGTAGCCTAGAAATAAACTCATTCAAGGCAAATTCATTCAGGCATATTTGACTGGTTTATAAAACATAACTCTGAACCTGGTTATGTGAAATCTGGGAAACCAAACTTCCTCAAACACTGTTCTTCAGAATTGAATAGATATGTAAATGCAATATCCAAATTTATGAACTCAATAAATGTTATGAATAAATTGAAAGAAGTGTTTTCTTTTTTTATTAGAATGAACAAGTTCAGGACTAACAGAATGAATATGAGTATAAGAAACCTTCAGGGGGCTGGAGAGATGGCTCAGCCGTTAAAGGCTAGGCTCACAACCAAAAATATAAGAAACCTTCAGGAATTAAGATCTAGATTCCAGCATTGACTGCAGTAATGGCATCATAAATATGTACAGTCGTGTCAACCCCCATCGCACTGTACATGCTGCATAGGCACAGTCTGCTTATGTCAGCTGCACTTCAATAAAATGATTTTAAGAGAACACAAAGATTCTCAAAGAACAAAAAGATATAACAATTGCAGATTACTACAGCATATTCTTGGTTCTAAACACCTTTGTTAGATGCTGGTGGCCTATTCCAAAACTGAAAATAATATTTTTCTATAATGGTAAAGTTTTCACGTAAGAGGAGTGAAAAATGGCTCCATGGTTAAGAGAAGTACATATTCTTTTACAGAACCATGGTTCAGTTCCTAGTACCATCATGGTAGCTTGTATAAAAATGTGCAATTTAAGTAGAGATATGATACCTTCTTCGAACCTCCAGAGGCACTAAGTACTTATGTGGTGCAAATGCAGGTTGAATACCCATACATGTAAAATAATTTATTCCTAATTTCACTTTGATGCGTACTGTTTATATATGAGTAGATTGGTCTTATTCTATGAGATAATGATTCTTGTCATAGCTGTGAGATGGAGGATGCAGATGTGAAATAACATGTTTTTAATGAAGATTATGGAACAGATAGAATTAATGAGCAATTTTAGTTATGTCTAGAAGACCTTTAGGGCTTTCATTTCACCATTTTGTGTGAAGAGAGAGAAATTGGGTGTGCAATAAATTCTATGTAAAATAAAATCTCATTTGAAATAATTATCAAAAAGAAACCACAAAGATTGTTCATGGAGTAAGTTTATCTGACACTAATTTAGATTAACTTTAACTGTGATATCTCTACCGATCCACCTTCAGGATTAAGCTTTTATGTCTTCTTGCAAGTCTAGTTAGAGCCTCATATAAAGTAGTTGAAACATATTTCATTGCTACCTACAGAAGCCTGGCCAGTCTCCATAGCTGCTAATCGACAAGATTTGCAACTGATTTTCTGGACTCCTAGACATTTCAGTAACAGTGTTCCAGGCACAGATTTCACCCTCAAGACCAGCAGAATAGAGCCTGAGCTTTTAGTAGTTTATTAATGCTTCAAAGTACACTTGTTCCTTCCACAGTGATCCTATGCTAAACATGTGCTTACCTGAGGTGGCCCAGCTGCAAGCTCTTATCTATGAGACAGAGAAGTTCTGAAGAACTCCAGATTATGGGCTGCAGCTGAAGTCATGTGCACCTTGGGTACAGCTTATTGGTCTACCATTTATATGTTTCAGTGACTATAATACCGAAGACATTGCATCTGCCTCAGGAGAATGGTGAGTGAGGAAGCAGTCTGAGGAGATAGAACAGTAATTGCAAGGTGACAACTGAAACTTTATATCAGACTATCAGTAAAGAAGGTGGTCCTCCCTAGGAAGCAACATGCAAAAACCTTGTTTACTGCTACATTATACCTGGAGGGAAGAGTCATGCAGGCTTCTCATAGTTGAAAAAAAGCACATAAAGTGTCTTCTATGTCAGTGGTGGCAATAGTATAAAAATATGTGGTGGTCAATGGGAAAATAACATGCTTATACTGTCTATCTGGACAATACGCGACCCTTAACTACTTTATGGAAAAATATTACTGAGTCCTTATCTGATAAGTTCAATAACCCACAATGAACAGATAGGTGGAGTCAGCAATAAAGAACTCAAATCACTTGTTCAAGCAAGTGTCCCAAATAGCTTGAGACATCTTTATATGTATTGATTTTCAGAACATTCAAATGCATACAGTTTCAGAATTTCCTTATACAGTTTTCAAGAATCTCAACAAGTACTTACTAAAATTTGTTTTCAATTTTCCTTATCTCCTTGTAGTCAGTGATTAACAATTTCCCATATCTAAGCAGTATAGTATTATAATCCAAATGACTATGTCTAGTGGAGCATACCTACACATTGCAAGCCAAAATGATTTAAGTATTGTTTATCAAGACAAATGATTACATCTAGCCAGGAACATGTAATCTGTGCATTTGGTTTCTAAGTAAAAGACAATTAGAATCCAAAGCAAGCTTTTCAGAGATATATAACCTTTGTATTTTATCACCTATTAATTTATTATGCTCATAATGTTTAAAAGTTGACTTTTTTCCTCTAATCTGTTTTAGTTTTACAGTATAGTCCTGCCTATTCAACTTTTCTGTAAAGAGCACAAAGAAACAAGTAATACTTTTCCATTTACTCATAGTATTTGCTTCTTTTACATAAACCCTTACATAGGACAACGAATAATGTATGTAATTTATACTTATAAGTGCATGGTATATTTTAACTTACTTAACTTTATTTACTTAACTTAACCCTAAGAATGACCTAATATGTCCTGGAATGAACTATTTACTGTTGACCCTTATATCCTATCTCTTTAGGCCCTGTCTTCTCTAAATAAGTTTTGATCCTTCCCTCTCATCAATATATTGACATGCTTAGTTCTTAGAAGAAGTAGTTGACATTCACAATCCCCTTCCTTTTTCTTCATATATTCCTGTGGTACTAATTTTGAGAACATCCAATAAGATCTTAGTTAGTCATGACTTTACTTATCCTTTAATCAGGAATCATGGTTGCATCTCCAAAATTCTCTATCTCCAAAGGCTTGATCTTGGGGCCAGATGTACTGTCTGCTGAAAGTGGCAAGAGTTGTGAGGGGGTATTTTTCCTTGCCTGTGTCACCTCATGGCAGATAAATGGCAGGACCAGCTTTTCCACAATAAGGTCTTCATTTTCAGCTTGTCTGTCTCCTGCCACGAAGGTCAAATGTACTGTGCTGTCCATGCACAAAACAGGGCCCTCTGTCCTTAGTGATGCAGCTGGTAAGAGTCAGGTTCAGCTCTCATGCTCTTATGACTCCAGGGCCATCCTCCTGCCTGTCATTGGAGGAGAGAGATAAAGAAGATGTCCCATGCATGGTGACAAGTGCAAGTGCAAGTGCAAGTTCTACCAGGATGTTTGTATCCTTTGGACCAGCACACCCTTATCTACTAAAATGTGTGTTCCCAGGCTCTTCTTAGTACTGCATGTGGCTAAGGCCAGCATCAACTCACCTGCTCTCATGCCTCCAGGGTCAGCTCTCCCACCATGCCCAAAGGAGGGTTTGACTCAGTTCTGCCCAGCCATAACTCATCAACATCTTAGCAGGGTAGCAGCTCAGACAATGGATATTTGCCTGCCAGTACTTCACCTTGGTACCAGGTGTAATTACCAGCCCTCACATCAGGTTGTTTCTTGTAACCCTCAAATCTCCAGTACTGCCTCTCTTCTTTGTGACCACATTTTCTATTTCTCCTTCTCTCCCATTTATCAACAACTCACTTGTTCTTCTTAGAAGGTCTTGTGGTCTTTGAGTTTCAGGAAAACATCTCAATATGGTCTCAGGACTGCTGTACCCTGATCATGCATTATGGCTCCAGGCAGCATTTGTTTCAGACATGGTCTATCTTTTAGACCTGTCTGGTCCTGGAGTGGTGGTCAATTCAGGATAGCTCCCTGTCTAGGACCCATGACTCCAGTCTGGTGGTCATTTTGAGGTTGCTACTTGCCCTGCCCATCTGAGTAGAACCTTGCAATTGCTGTATGTGACTCCTGTCCAGGGACCATGAACTTATTTGGGTTCTTCCAGTTTCTAGTTCTTCATCCTGGAAGAGAGTCTGGGCCTGACTATCAGTAGTCTTGTCTTCTTAGGCGCTCTCTCTCTCTCTCTCTCTCTCTCTCTCTCTCTCTCTCTCTCCCCCTCATCTTTTTTGAGGAAATGAAAACTAATTGTTCTGATGTTTACATATACTGTTTACAAATACTGAGCAAACATAGTGTCTTTCTTTTTTGCCACCTACAGACACACATGTGATGCAGCTCTGACACCTGCATAGTCTCTATAAGTCAGGAGCAGACAACAGCCTTAACTAGTCACAATTTCATAGATGGAGAAACTGGGGCAAGAGGAGATTAAGGGGTCTTCGAGGGAAAGTTCCATATTTAGAGCTTTCATATATATTACACTATGAATTAACAAGGGCCTTTGAATTAAAAAGAAAATGGGGACAGAACATTTGAAACCATAAATGAAATGATAACAATGGTTAGAGAGATGGCTCCACAGAAAGGGACACTGGCTGATCTTACAGAAGATCTGGGTTCAGTTCTTAGCATGTTCCCTGTGGTTCCAACCATTTATAAACCCTGTTCTAGAATATGTACATTCTTAACCATAAAGAAAATAAAGGATTCCTTAAACACAAAACATAATCAGAAGGAGAAACTGAAAGAATACAGAGTATAAGGTGGTAAACAACCTGTGACTCAAGCAAGAGCTCTATTGGTGGGACAGAGTGATGGGAGCATCACAGGCCAGAGCAGGCATTTCTGTTATCCCTACACACAGAAAAATTCCACAGTGCTCCACACTTTGTATCCATAATTCCTCCTGTGAGTATTTTGTTTCCTTGTCTAAGATGAACTGAAGCAAACTTTGGTCTTTCTTCTTCTTGAGGTTTATGTCTTCGGTGACTTGTAACTGGGTATTTTGAGATTTGGAATAAGAACAGGGTTCCCAATGGAGGAGGTAGAAAAAGGACTGAGTTACCTGTGTGGGTTTGTAACAGGAAGAACTAGAATATCAACCAACAAGACACTCCAGACACAGGGACTAAACCACCAACCAAAGAGTATACTCCAGCTGCATATGTAGCAGAGGATGGCATTGTCTGGGATCAATATGGGGAGAAGCCCTTGGTCCTGTGAAGGCTTGTTTCCCCAGTGTAGAGGAACGCCAGGGTGATGAATTGGGACTGGGTGATTGGGAGAGGGAGCATACTCATAGAAATAGGAAAAAGGGATGGGAGAGGGGGAATCCAGGAAAGGTGATAACGTTTGAAATGTAAATACATAAAATATCCAATAAAAATGCAAAAAAAAGGCTGCCGCTGCAGAGAGCCCCTGGGCAGCACCCCACGAGCGAACCTGAGCCTCGGGACCACAGGTAAGACCAAATTTTCTGCTGCAAGAAAGCTGCCTGGTGAGCTTGGGACACACGGAAGCAGAATTTCTCTAGGACCGGGCACGTTCTGTGTTTATTGAAAGTCCCACACCCGCGGATCCCGGCCCGCAGCAGCTCTCTGCTCCCAGACCCGGTGAGAGAGAGACCCAACCGCCTGGTCAGGTGGGCACTCCTGAGGCTGCAGAGCGGAAGAGACCACCAACAGTGCTCACCGCTGCCCACATCCCTGGCCCAAGAGGAAACTGTATAAGGCCTCTGGGCTCCCATGGGGGAGGACCTGGAGCGGCAGGACACCTGCCTGAGACACCTCCGGAACCTGAAAGAAACAGACCGGATAAACAGTTCTCTGCACCCAAATCCCGTGGGAGGGAGAGCTAAACCTTCAGAGAGGCAGACAAGCCTGGGAAACCAGAAGAGACTGCTCCCTGCACACACATCTCGGACGCCAGAGGAAAAAGCCAAAGACCATCTGGAACCCTGGTGCACTGAAGCTCCCTGAAGGGGCGGCACAGGTCTTCCTGGTTGCTGCCGCTGCAGAGAGACCCTGGGCAGCACTCCACGAGCGAACCTGGGCCTCGGGACCACAGGTAAGACCAAATTTTCTGCTGCAAGAAAGCTGCCTGGTGAACTCAAGACACAGGCCCACAGGAACAGCTGAAGACCTGTAGAGAGGAAAAACTACACGCCCGAAAGCAGAACACACTGTCCCCATAACTGACTGAAAGAGAGGAAAACAGGTCTACAGCACTCCTGACACACAGGCTTATAGGACAGTCTAGCCACTGTCAGAAATAGCAGAACAAAGTAACACTAGAGATAATCTGATGGCGAGAGGCAAGCGCAGGAACCCAAGCAACAGAAACCAAGACTACATGCCATCATCGGAGCCCAATTCTCCCACCAAAACAAACATGGAATATCCAAACACACCAGAAAAGCAAGATCTAGTTTCAAAATCATATTTGATCATGATGCTGGAGGACTTCAAGAAAGACATGAACACACTTAGGGAAACACAGGAAAACATTAATAAACAAGTAGAAGCCTACAGAGAGGAATCGCAAAAATCCCTGAAAGAATTCCAGGAAAACACAATCAAACAGTTGAAGGAATTAAAAATGGAAATAGAAGCAATCAAGAAAGAACACATGGAAACAACCCTGGATATAGAAAACCAAAAGAAGAGACAAGGAGCTGTAGATACAAGCCTCACCAACAGAATTCAAGAGATGGAAGAGAGAATCTCAGGAGCAGAAGATTCCATAGAAATCATTGACTCAACTGTCAAAGATAATGTAAAGCGGAAAAAGCTACTGGTCCAAAACATACAGGAAATCCAGGACTCAATGAGAAGATCAAAACTAAGGATAATAGGTATAGAAGAGAGTGAAGACTCCCAGCTCAAAGGACCAGTAAATATCTTCAACAAAATCATAGAAGAAAACTTCCCTAACCTAAAAAAAGAGATACCCATAGACATACACGAAGCCTACAGAACTCCAAATAGATTGGACCAGAAAAGAAACACCTCCTGTCACATAATTGTCAAAACACCAAATGCACAAAATAAAGAAAGAATATTAAAAGCAGTAAGGGAAAAAGGTCAAGTAACATATAAAGGGAGACCTATCAGAATCACACCAGACTTCTCGCCAGAAACTATGAAGGCCAGAAGATCCTGGACTGATGTCATACAGTCCCTAAGAGAACACAAATGCCAGCCCAGGTTACTGTATCCAGCAAAACTCTCAGTTAACATTGATGGAGAAACCAAGATATTCCATGACAAAACCAAATTTACACAATATCTTTCCACAAATCCAGCACTACAAAGGATAATAAATGGTAAAGCCCAACATAAGGAGGCAAGCTATACCCTAGAAGAAGCAAGAAACTAATCGTCTTGGCAACAAAACAAAGAGAATGAAAGCACACAAACATAACCTCACATCCAAATATGAATATAACGGGAAGCAATAATCACTATTCCTTAATATCTCTCAATATCAATGGCCTCAACTCCCCAATAAAAAGACATAGATTTACAAACTGGATACGCAACAAGGACCCTGCATTCTGCTGCCTACAGGAAACACACCTCAGAGACAAAGACAGACACTACCTCAGAGTGAAAGGCTGGAAAACAAATTTCCAAGCAAATGGTCAGAAGAAGCAAGCTGGAGTAGCCATTCTAATATCAAATAAAATCAATTTCCAACTAAAAGTCATCAAAAAAGATAAGGAAGGACACTTCATATTCATCAAAGGAAAAATCCACCAAGATGAACTCTCAATCCTAAATATCTATGCCCCAAATACAAGGGCACCTACATATGTAAAAGAAACCTTACAAAAGCTCAAAACACACATTGCACCTCACACAATAATAGTGGGAGATTTCAACACCCCACTCTCATCAATGGACAGATCATGGAAACAGAAATCAAACAGTGATGTCGACAGACTAAGAGAAGTCATGAGCCAAATGGACTTAACGGATATTTATAGAACATTCTATCCTAAAGCAAAAGGATATACCTTCTTCTCAGCTCCTCATGGTACTTTCTCCAAAGTTGACCATATAATTGGTCAAAAAACGGGCCTCAACAGGTACAGAAAGATAGAAATAATCCCATGCGTACTATCGGACCACCAGGTCCTAAAACTGGTCTTCAGTAACAATAAGGGAAGAATGCCCACATATACGTGGAAATTGAACAATGCTCTACTCAATGATAACCTGGTCAAGGAAGAAATAAAGAAAGAAATTAAAAACTTTTTAGAATTTAATGAAAATGAAGATACAACATACTCAAACTTATGGGACACAATGAAAGCTGTGCTAAGAGGAAAACTCATAGCGCTGAGTGCCTGCAGAAAGAAACAGGAAAGAGCATATGTCAGCAGCTTGACAGCACACCTAAAAGCTCTAGAACAAAAAGAAGCAAATATACCCAGGAGGAGTAGAAGGCAGGAAATAATCAAACTCAGAGCTGAAATCAACCAAGTAGAAACAAAAAGGACCATAGAAAGAATCAACAGAACCAAAAGTTGGTTCTTTGAGAAAATCAACAAGATAGATAAACCCTTATCCAGACTAACGAGAGGACACAGAGAGTGCGTCCAAATTAACAAAATCAGAAATGAAAAGGGAGACATAACTACAGATTCAGAGGAAATTCAAAAAATCATCAGATCTTACTATAAAAACCTATATTCAACAAAATTTGAAAATCTTCAGGAAATGGACAATTTCCTAGACAGATACCAGGTATCGAAGTTAAGTCAGGAACAGATAAACCAGTTAAACAACCCCATAACTCCTAAGGAAATAGAAGCAGTCATTAAAGGTCTCCCAACCAAAAAGAGCCCAGGTCCAGACGGGTTTAGTGCAGAATTCTATCAAACCTTCATAGAAGACCTCATACCAATATTATCCAAACTATTCCACAAAATTGAAACAGATGGAGCCCTACCGAATTCCTTCTACGAAGCCACAATTACTCTTATACCTAAACCACACAAAGACACAACAAAGAAAGAGAACTTCAGACCAATTTCCCTTATGAATATCGACGCAAAAATACTCAATAAAATTCTGGCAAACCGAATTGAAGAGCACATCAAAACAATCATCCACCATGATCAAGTAGGCTTCATCCCAGGCATGCAGGGATGGTTTAATATACGGAAAACCATCAACGTGATCCATCATATAAACAAAGTGAAAGAACAGAACCACATGATCATTTCATTAGATGCTGAGAAAGCATTTGACAAAATTCAACACCCCTTCATGATAAAAGTCCTGGAAAGAATAGGAATTCAAGGCCCATACCTAAACATAGTAAAAGCCATATACAGCAAACCAGTTGCTAACATTAAACTAAATGGAGAGAAACTTGAAGCAATCCCACTAAAATCAGGGACTAGACAAGGCTGCCCACTCTCGCTACTTATTCAATATAGTTCTTGAATTTCTAGCCAGAGCAATCAGACAACAAAAGGATATCAAAGGGATACAGATCCGAAAAGAAGAGGTCAAAATATCACTATTTGCAGATGACATGATAGTATATTTAAGTGATCCCAAAAGTTCCACCAATGAACTACTAAAGCTGATAAACAACTTCAGCAAAGTGGCTGGGTATAAAATTAACTCAAATAAATCATTTGCCTTCCTCTATACAAAAGAGAAACAAGCCGAGAGAGAAATTAGGGAAACGACACCCTTCATAATAGACCCAAATAATATAAAGTACCTCGGTGTGACTTTAACCAAACAAGTAAAAGATCTGTACAATAAGAACTTCAAGACACTGAGGAAAGAAATTGAAGAAGACCTCAGAAGATGGAAAGATCTCCCATGCTCATGGATTGGCAGGATTAATATAGTAAAAATGGCCATTTTACCAAAAGCAATCTACAGATTCAATGCAATCCCCATCAAAATACCAATCCAATTCTTCAAAGAGTTAGACAGAACAATTTGCAAATTCATCTGGAATAACAAAAAACCCAGGATAGCTAAAGCTATCCTCAACAATAAAAGGACTTCAGGGGGAATCACTATCCCTGAACTCAAGCAGTATTACAGAGCAATAGTGATAAAAACTGCATGGTATTGGTACAGAGACAGACAGATAGACCAATGGAATAGAATTGAAGACCCAGAAATGAACCCACACACCTATGGTCACTTGATTTTTGACAAAGGAGCCAAAACCATCCAATGGAAAAAAGATAGCATTTTCAGCAAATGGTGCTGGTTCAACTGGAGGGCAACATGTAGAAGAATGCAGATCGATCCATGCTTATCACCCTGCACAAAGCTTAAGTCCAAGTGGATCAAGGACCTCCACATCAAACCAGACACACTCAAACTAATAGAAGAAAAACTAGGGAAGCATCTGGAACACATGGGCACTGGAAAAAATTTCCTGAACAAAACACCAATGGCTTATGCTCTAAGATCAAGAATCGACAAATGGGATCTCATAAAACTGCAAATCTTCTGTAAGGAAAAGGACACTGTGGTTAGGACAAAACGGCAACCAACTGATTGGGAAAATATCTTTACCAATCCTACAACAGATAGAGGCCTTATATCCAAAATATACAAAGAACTCAAGAAGTTAGACCGCAGGGAAACAAATAACCCTATTAAAAATGGGGTTCAGAGCTAAACAAAGAATTCACAGCTGAGGAATGCTGAATGGCTGAGAAACACCTAAAGAAATGTTCAACATCTTTAGTCATAAGGGAAATGCAAATCAAAACAACCCTGAGATTTCACCTCACACCAGTGCGATTGGCTAAGATCAAAAACTCAGGTGACAGCAGATGCTGGCGAGGATGCGGAGAAAGAGGAACACTCCTCCATTGTTGGTGGGATTGCAGACTGGTAAAAGCATTCTGGAAATCAGTCTGGAGGTTCCTCAGAAAATTGGACATTGAACTGCCTGAGGATCCAGCTATACCTCTCTTGGGCATATACCCAAAAGTTGCCTCAACATATAAAAGAGACACGTGCTCCACTATGTTCATCGCAGCCTTATTTATAATAGCCAGAAAATGGAAAGAACCCAGATGCCCTTCAACAGAGGAATGGATACAGAAAATGTGGTACATCTACACAATGGAATATTACTCAGCTATCAAAAACAACGAGTTTATGAAATTCGTAGGCAAATGGTTGGAACTGGAAAATATCATCCTGAGTGAACAAACCCAATCACAGAAAGACATACATGGTATGCACTCATTGATAAGTGGCTATTAGCCCAAATGCTTGAATTACCCTTGATCCCTAGAACAAACGAAACTCAAGACGGATGATCAAAATGTGAATGCTTCACTCCTTCTTTAAATGAGGAAAAAGATTACCCTTGGCAGGGAAGGGAGAGGCAAAGATCAAAACAGAGACTGAAGGAACACCCATTCAGAGCCTGCCCCACATTTGGCCCATACATATACAGCCACCCAATTAGACAAGATGGATGAAGCAAAGAAGTGCAGACCGACAGGAGCCGGATGTAGATCGCTCCTGAGAGACACAGCCAGAATACAGCAAATACAGAGGCGAATGCCAGCAGCAAACCACTGAACTGAGAATAGGTCCCCTATTGAAGGAATCAGAGAAAGAACTGGAAGAGCTTGAAGGGGCTCGAGACCCCAAAAGTACAACAATGCCAAGCAACCAGAGCTTCCAGGGACTATGCCACTACCTAAAGACTATACATGGACTGACCCTGGACTCTGACCCCATAGGTAGCAATGAATATCCTAGTAAGAGCACCAGTGGAAGGGGAAGCCCTGGGTCCTGCTAAGACTGAACCCCCAGTGAACTAGACTATGGGGGGAGGGCCGCAATGGGGGGAGGGTTGGGAAGGGGACACCCATAAGGAAGGGGAGGGGGGAGGGGGATGTTTGCCCGGAAACCGGGAAAGGGAATAACACTTGAAATGTATATAAGAAATACTCAAGTTAATAAAAAAAATAAATAAATAAAAATAAAAAAAAATTAAAAAAATGCAAAAAAAAAAAACCCAAAGAAAAAGTGATACACATCCAACTGGAATTTTATTCAGCTACAAAGAAAATTGAAATGAGGAAATTTGAAAGAAAATGTCTGGAACTATCAAAAATTTATACCGACTGACAAAGATCGATGTCATGTGTTCACTTTTATAAGTGTATCCTAACTTTAAATGGTGAAATTTGAATGACTTATCTGGAATCTGTAATGGTTAGAAGCTAGAAAGATATGATGACAGTGTAATTCAGAATAGACCTTAAAGAGAGGAAGAGGTAGTGGTGTAGAAATCAAGTGAGGCATTAAGTACTGCCATTTTGTTTGCAGACCATTTGATCATAAGGTAAAATTATATTCAAGTTCCCAGGCTATAAGGAAGCTGGGAACTTTCTAAAATTGCTAACCCACTTGTTCCTTATTCTTTTTTTTGTTTGCCTAAACATAATGAATGACTCCTCCTAATCACAAAGGAATAAATGATTCTGAATGATGAAAAATTGTAGCAAAATGTTGGCACAGATGCTTGTGGGTCTTTCGTTTTTACTGTTGAAATAATTGCTAAGATGAATGTTTGGGAACACATGCAGCTCCTGAGTCTATGCTCCTGTCACTGACAGGCCAGGTTTTTCTGCCTAATTCAAGTAAATATCATGCTTTGTGTGGACTCGGCTCCAGCTTTAGATTTTCAGACCCTAATTGTAGAATATACGTGTATGTATGTGTATTGTAAAAGTAGACAGTGAGAATACTAGTGGCTGATAAGTTTCTACAAGGATATGGCAGGGAATAGAAAAGGAAAGAATAATGAAGAGTAAACAAAGGTAAGAATGTATAGAAGAACATATTATTTTCTAATTCTATGGTGAATAATGATCCTCTAGAAGTAACAGGTTCATAATGTCAAATACAGGAATCTTACTTATAATAAAGGTCCCAAAAGCTAAAAATCAATGACCAGTGAGCTGTAGCCAACATGTACATGCCCTCAGCTGCACCCATAATCTTCAGTTCCTCAATAACTCTCTCTCAAACAGATGAGTAACTTATCTGACAGCTGTGATGCCCCAAGCAAGGACATTTTTGTTAGGGTCTGCATCACTGTGGGAGGATAATGTGTACGTTGGCCGCAGTAATAAACTCCCAAATCATCAGACTCTACTTTGCTGATCTTGAGGGTGAAATCGGTCCCTAAACCACTACCACGGAACCTATCTGGGATCCCAGAAAATCGGTTTTAAACCTTATAGATGAGGGGCTGTGGATTCTGGCCTGTCTTCTGCAGGTACCATGATAAATAGGTGTTTCCATCACTGTATACCAGGCTCTGACTAGACCGGCAAGTGATAGAGACTTGACTTCCAAGGCTGACAGGCAGGGAGACTGGAGTTTGTGTCATCACAACATCACCTCTGGAAGCTGAAATAATGAGAGAAAAGTACAGAGTTAAACAAAAAAATTCTCGAAGAATCTTGTGATTTTTTTGTTATTTATTTCAACTGATATGCTTATTTTTACATACAATTTTTTATATTTTAAAATTCCACTCCTAACACAACAGTGAAATTGAAGCACCAGGTACTTCTGTACATAACTTAGTCTGTCCTAGTTCATCCATGTCATGATTTTCTTTTCTTTTTTTTTTTCCGGAGCTGAGGACCGAACCCAGGGCTAGGCAAGCTCTCTACCACTGAGCTAAATCCCCAACCCATGATTTTCATCATAGCAAAGATTCTCTCTCATCTGGGACCGCCCGTTCACAGATACACACCCGACTGGCCCAATCCTGGAGGATAATAACTGTCTACTCATACATGATGCAACACATGAAGTAAGCAGTATGACCCGGGACTTGTGCTTCCTCCCCATTCTCCTCTCTCACTTCCCTCTGTCCTCACCAGGAATCCAGAAGAACAGCACCAACAGCCTAATAGGCCACTTCATTTTGATGAAGAAGCCTGGGGAGAACTTTCACTCACAGTAAGATGAGAACTAACCTTTTTATCCAAAACTGGTAGGGATGATTCCTCCCTGGGGAATAATATGCAAAGGTTGGGGTTTGTGTGGCAATACAAATAGAGGAAAATACCTGGACAGCTTCTCCTGACTGCAAAAATAACAATCCTCTTCTAGTCATAGAGGGCACTAGTGCTCTCAGATAAACACTGGAGAAACTATGAGTGTTAATCATATACATCTGTCTCCTGAGCCCAGGAAATGAATACTTGGTTTTCATTCATAATACAGAGAATTGATGTGCTTAGTAACCTGATGACCTTTTCTATCTATAAGGCCTCACCCAGGTTTCCCAAAATCTCCCTTCATAGACCTTAATCTTTAGTTTTCTTTCTCAGTCAATTGAATCCACCTTTAGAGGAGAAGTCACATGTACTTTTTGCAAAAGAGTTTCAATATTGTCATGTCTTAGGTTCATTATGCACATGAAATTAAAATAAAAGTTTTTGTTTTTCAAATGTTATACTGTGCTTAAATATGACTAAAATAAACTGCCCTGATGTCAGACTTTAGATACTTCAAATCCCATCAGCTAATTACTTCATTTTTACTGGATTTTCCTTCTTGCTACACATTGTTGGTTTCTCTGCCATCCATGATACTTGCAGGGACCCCCACAGCTGGAACCAAATATGAGGGACAGAAACTTCAGAGAAGATAATAAAATTCTTTTTAAATAGAGTTTAAAGGTTAAAGAAAATTAGTCCTCTTGCCCAAAGGACTGTTACTATGACACAGTAGAAGTACGTGTTCTAATCAGTCCATTGAGACAAAGCATTTTGTACCATTGTTAGGATGGTTGTCAAGAATGAGAGGGAACTAAGAATGTAAAGAATGTTCCAGAAAGAGTAATGCCTCTCAATTATTTACTTTAAAAGAGAGGGGACATTTTCTGCTGCACAGATTCTGTAATCTTTTAGCAGGCAAGGCAGGCAGATTTGACTCTGGGGCAGCTCATGCTTCCTGGTTGACAGGAAGGTTCAGGAACCAGGCTTCACATAAGTGCCTTGAAGGGGGGGAGGTATGGGAAGATCAAGGAGTGGCAGCTTCAGTACCGTTCCCAACTTGTCTCTGACAGATCACCAATGAACTGCACCTGGATTGGAATTTTGATGCGTATTGCATTGAATCTGTAGATTGCTTTTGGGAAAATGGTCATTTTTACTATATTAATCCTGCCAGTCCATGGGAGATCTTTCCATCTCATCTTCTGAGATCTTCTTTAATTTCTTTCTTCAAAAACTTGAAGATTGTGTCATGCAGATCTTTCACTTGCTAGGTTAAAGTCACACTGAAGTATTTTATATTATTTGGGACTATTATGAAGGGTGTCATTTCCCTAATTTCTTTCTCGGCTTGTTTCTCTTTTGTGTAGAGAAAGGCTACTGATTTATTTGAGTTAATTTTATACCCAGCCACTTTGCTGAAGTTGTTTATCAGCTTTAGTAGTTCTCTGGTGGAACTTTTGGGATCACTTAAATATACTATCATATCATCTGCAAATAGTGATATTTTGACTTCTTCTTTACCAATCTGAATCCCCTTGATTTCCTTTTGTTGTCTGATTGCTCTGGATAGAACTTCAAGAACTATATTGAATAAGTAGGGAGAGAGTGGGCAGCCTTGTCTAATCTCTGATTTTAGTGGGATTGCTTCAAGTTTCCATTTAGTTTAATGTTAGGTACTGGTTTGCTGTACATGGTGTCTCCTACGTTTAGGTATGGTCCTTGAATTCCTGTTCTTTCCAGGACTTTTATCATGAAGGGGTGATGAACTTTTCCAAATGCTTTCTCAGCATCTAATGGAATGATCATGTGGTTTTTATTTTTCAGTTTGTTTATATAGTGGATTACATTGATGGTTTTCCACATATTAAACCATCTCTGCATACCTGGAATGAAGCCCACTTGACCATGATGGATGATTGTTTTGATGTGCTCTTGGATTCGGTTTGCCAGAATTTTTTGAGTATTTTGCATCAATATTCATAAGGGAAATTGGTCTGAAGTTCTCTTTCGTTGTTGGGTCTTTGTGTGGTTTAGGCCTAAGAGTAATTGTGGCTTCATAGAAGGAATTCAGTAGTGCTCCATCTGTTTCAATTTTGTGGAATAATTTGGACAGTATTGGTATTCCTCATATATTCTTTTTTTTCCCGATCTTTACTAAATTGGGTATTCTTTGCATTTCAAATATTATTCCCTTTGCCGGTTTCCATGCCAACATCCCTGAAACCCCTCTCCCTCCCCTTCTATATGGGTGTTCCCCTACCAATCCTTCCTCCATTGCCACCCTCCACCGAAGAATCCTGATCACTGGGAGTCCAGCCTTGGCAGGACAATGGGCTTCCCCTTCCACCGTTGCCCTTACTAGGCTAATCATTGCTACCTGTACATTTGGAGCCCAGTGTCATTCCATGTATGTTCTTTGGGTAGTGGCTTAGTCCTTGGAAGCTATGGTTGTTTGGCATTTTTGTTCATATGGGATCTGAAGCCCCTTCAGTTCTTTCAGTCCTTTCTCTGATTCCTTCAACAGGGGTCCCATTCTCAGTTCAGTGGTTTGCTGCTGGCAATAGCCTATGTATTTGCCATATTCTGGCTGTGTCTCTCAGGAGAGATCTACATCCAGTTCCTGTCAGCCTGCACTTCTTTGCTACATCGACCTTATCTAGTTTGGTGGCTGTCTATGTATATGCCTCATGTGGGGAAGGCACTAAATGGCCATTCCTTCAGTCTCTGCTCTAAACTCCCCATCAAATCCCAAGGGTATTCTTCTTCCCCTTTTAGAGAAGGAGTGAAGCATCCACATTTTGGTCATCCTTCTTGAGTTTCATGTGTTCTGTGCATGTAGAGTAATTAGAGTATTTGGGCTACTATCCATTTATCAATGAGTATATACCATGTGTATTTTTCTGTGATTGTGTTACTTCACTCAGGATGATATTTTCCAGTTCCATTTATTTGCCTATTAATTTCATAACATCATTGTTTTTGATAGCATAGTAGTATTCTATTGTGTAGATTTTCCACAATTTCTGTATCCATTCCTCTGTTGAAGGCATCTGGATTCTATCCAGCTTCTAGCTATTATAAATAAGGCTGCTATGAACATAGTGGCGCATGTGTCTTTGTTATATATTGGGGCATCTTTTGGGTATATGTCCAAGAGTGGTATAGCTGAGTTCTCAGGTAGTGCAATATCCAATTTTCTGAGGAACCTCCAGACTGATATCTAGAATGGTTGTACCAGTTTGTGATCCCACCAACAATGGAGGTGTGCTCCTCTTTCTCCACATCCTCACCATCTTCTGCTGTCGCCAGAGTTTTTGGTCTTAGCATTCTGACCTCATGTATTCTTGTAATTCCAATTTTGAGACCATACAATAAGATCTTAGTCAGTCATGTCTTTATTTAACCTTTACAATAATTCAGAATCATGGTTCCAACTCCAAATGGCGCCATCTCCAAAGACTTGATTTTGGGGCCAGATGTTCTGTCTGCTGAATGTGACAAGTGATGAGAGGTTGCTTCTTTTCCTTTCCTGTGTCACCTCATGGCAGAAAATTTTGCAGGGACAGCTTTCCTACAATATGGTCCTAAGGTTCAGCTTGTCTGTTCATTGCCACCAGGGTCAGCTCTTCAGTGATATCCAAGCAAAAAGCAAGACCCTCTGTCCTAAGTCATGCAGCTGGTGAGGGTCGGGGCTTGCTCTCATGCTCTTATGACTCCAGGGCCATTTTCCTGCTTGTCATAGGAGGAAAGAGATAAACAAGATGTCCCAAGCATGGAGACAAGTGGAAGTGCAAGTTCTACCAGTATGCTTGTGTTCTCTGGTCCATCACAATCAAATCTACTAAATCTGTGGGTCCAGGCTTTTCTGACGACTGCACATGACTAGGGCCAGCATCAACTCACCTGCTCTCATGCCTCCAGGGTCATCTCTCTCACCATGCCCAAATGAGGGTTTGACCCAGTTTTTCCCAGCCATAAGACATCAACATCTTAGCAGGGTAGCAGCTCAAACAATGGATGTTTTGTGGTAACAGACACCTGCTGCTACAGGACTGTGGACCCAGTCATGGCCCTTTCATGGCTCCTCAGGCCAGTACTTCACCATGGTCCCAGGTGCTGTTACCAACTACTCACATTAGGCAGTTCCTCATAGCCCTCTGTTCTCTAGTACTGCCTCTCTTCTTTGTGACCACATTCTTCAATTTCTTCTTCTCTCCCATTTATCAACAACTCACTTGTTCTTCTTAAGAGGTCTTGTAGACTCTGAGTTTCAGGAAATCATCGCAAAAGTAGTCTCAGGAGTGCTATACCCTGCTCATGCATTATGGCTCCAGGCAGTGTTTGTTTCAGGCATGGTCTATCTTCTAGACATGGCTGGTCATGGAGTTGTGGTCAATTCAGGTTAGCTCCCTGTCTGCGACACATGATTCCAGACTGGTGGTCATTTGGAGCTTGCTACTTGCCCTGCCTGTCTGAGTAGAACCTTGCAGTGGATGTCTGTCACTCCTGTCCAGAGATCCTTAAACTATTAGGGTTATTCTAGTTTCTAGTTATTAATTCTAGAAGACCGTCTGGGCCTGCCTACCAGAAATCTTGTCTTCTCAAGTTCTCTCTCCTCTCTCTCTCTCTCTCTCTCTCTCTCTCTCTCTCTCTCTCTCTGTCTGTCTTCAGAAAATGAAAACTGATTATTCTGATATTTACAAATTCAAATACTAGGCAGACATAGTGTTTCTCTTTTCTGACACTTACTGACACACATGTGATACACCACTGATACCTGCACCTGCAAAGACTCTATAAGTCAGGAGTAGACAATAGCTTAATTAGTCACAATTTCATAGATGAAGAAACTGGGGCAAGTGGAGATTAAGGGGACTTTCTAGGGAAAGATATATACTTAGAACTTTCTGACATGTGACACTATGAATAACCAAGGACCATTACATTAAAAAGAAAATGGGGACAGAATATTTGAAATCATAAATGAAATGATAACAATGGCTAGATTAGATGGCTCCACAGAAAGGAACACTGGTTGATCCTACAGAAGACCTTGGTTCAGTTCTTACCATGTACCTAGTGGTTCACAACCATTTATAAATCATGTTCTAGGTAATATATATACACATATACATTCTTAACCATAAAGAAAATAAAAGATTCCTTAAAAACAAAACAGAATCAGAAGAAGAAACTGAAAGAAGACAGAGTAGAAAGTGAAAAACAATCAGTGACTCAAGCAAGAGTTCTTTTGTTGGAAAACAGTGATGGGAGTATCACAGGCTAAAACAGGCAGTTCTTTTATTTCTACACACACAAAAAGCCCACAGTTCTCCACACTTTGTCTCCATAATTCCTTCTGTGAGTATTTTCTTCCCCCTTATAAGAATAACTGAAGCAAACATCGGTCTTTCTTCTTCTTGAGAAACATGAGGTCTGTCACTTGTTGCTTGGGTGTTTGGAGCTTTGGAAAAAGAACATGGTCCTCAATGGAGGAGGTAGAGAAAGGACTGAGGTAGCTGGGGTGTTTGTAAACCCACAGAAAGAACAAGAATATCAACCAACCAGGCACTCCAGAGCCACCAAGGACTAAACCACCAACCAAAGAGTACACATGGAGCAACCCATGGCTCCAGCTGAATATATAGCAGAGGATGACCTTGTCAGGGAGCAGTAGGAGGAGAAACCCTTGGTCCTTTGAAGGTTTGATGTCCCAGTGTAGGGGAATACCAGGGCAGGGATGCCGGAGGGAAAGGGTAGGTAGGTGGGGGAGCATTTTTGAGGAAGCAGGGGTGTTGGTAATGACATAGGGGGATGCTCAGAGGAAAAAATAGGAAGGGGAAACATTTTAAGTGTAGATAAGTAAAATATCCAATTTAAAAAGTAGAAAATAAAAGACTCAAAAGACTGTTACTGTGAGGCAGTAGAAGTATTTTGTGTTCTAATCAGTACATTGAAACAAAGCATTTTTGTAGAATTGTTAGGATGGTTGTTAAGAATGAGGAGGGAATTAATAATGTAAAGAATCTCCCAGAATGATTAATCTCCCTCGATTATTTATTTTAAAAGTGAGGGGGACATTTTATGCCGCAAAGATCCTGTAAGGTTTCAGCAAGCAAGGCAAACAGATTTGACTCTGGGGCAGCTCATGCTTCCTGGTTGACAGGAAGGTTCAGAAACTAGGCCTCACATATGTGTCTTGAAGCAGGGAAGGTATGGAAAGAAGCAAGGAATAGCAGTTCAGTACCATTCCCAACTTGTCTCTGACAGATCATCAATGAACTACTCCCTGACTGACCACAAGGGAAATGAAATGCGACCATATAATAAAGCTGATGCTCTGTGGAAGTGTTTGAGGTGATATCACAATGGTTGGATATTAATCTTCATGTATACTTAGTCAGAATTAGTAATAATATGTTATATAAGCAGTACAATATTTTAAAAATAATTTAATAATTATCTATCTACAAATGGCATAATTCTTATTTCAATTTGCTTCACTACTGCAATCTTCCCTACTTTGACTGAAACCCCATCATGCTATGCTGTCATTTGCTGGTCCTTTTTGGCTATGTACCTTCAAGAACAGTAAGAAACAAGCTTAGTAGAGCAGGCACTGCAGCACCGGCATACTTCTGAGGTACTTGTCTCTCAGATTCTCAGAATACCTATAGTACCTGACCTAGTTCAACACTCCTTAGTATTGAAGACATAAGTTTCTGGATCCCCTCACCAGATGTATCCTAACCCCATTTTTACCCAGTCCTCAGCAGCATGGTGCAGGGGAGAAGTTTCTTCCTTATTACCTCAATAATGGTCCAGTAGCAAAGGCTGAATCTTAATCTTTTAAACTTCCCATTTTAACAGTTCTCCATTTATACCATTGCAAGAATGTCTGTGCTGGATTTAATGCACAGGTTATGATCCCAGCATTACTGTACGCACAATTGCCACATACATAATGAGAATTTAGTTAACTGTTCATCCTAAGAGACTGGCTTTTTTCAGTGACTTTCTAAGATGCCATTGGCAGTGACTTACCACAAGCCATGTTGATTTATCATGAAAATGGAAGTGTACATCTCACAAACCATAAGAAACCCAAGAAGAAGGAAGACCACAATAAATTGCAGACATTACAGTCTTACTCAGAAGAGATAAGAAAATTATCTCAGGAGTAGAGGGAGAGAAGGTTCTGGGAGGGGGAGAGGTGGGGGAGGAAAAAGGGGAGTAGTTCAGATATAGGAGGATATGTGGGAGAAGTACAGAGGTCAGGAATTTGAAATAAGGTAGGTAGCAGTGGAGGAAGGGCAACTGGGGAATAACCACTAGAAAGTCCCTGATGCCAGGGCCCCAAGAGATTTCCAGGACCCAACAGGGAAGAGATTAGCTTAAATGCCCAATGAAGGCAAGAAAGAATGTATGAAGAGAATATATCCAGTTGTCATGGGTTGAATACACTTGGTCCAGGGATTGTCACTATGTGGAGGTGTGGCCTTATTAGAGTCAGTATGTCACTGTGGGTGTGGAATTTAAGACCCTCACACTAGCTGCCTGGAATTCAGTCCACTAGCAGCCTTCAGATGAAGATATAGAACTCTCATATACTCTTGCAACATGCCCTCCTGGATGCTGCTATGTTCCTGCCTTTATGATAATGGACTGAACCCATTATCATAGCCCAGGTAAATGTTGTCCAATAGAAGACATGGCTTGGTCATGGTGTCTGTTCACAGTAGTTAAACCCTAAGTCAGAAGTTGTTACCAGGAACTGGGATATTGCTGTGAAAGGCCTGGCCATGCTTTTGTTTGGAAGAATGTGGATTTGGGGACTTTGGATTCGGAAAACAATGGAATGCTTTAAATGGTGCTTTATGGGCTAACTTAGTAGACTTTGTAACTGAGCGATTGAAATGGCCCAAGAGGTTTCAGGTTTCAGTATATAGCCTAGAGACTGGTTTTGTGTTACTTTGAGGAAAAGTGTGGCTGCTTTTTTGCCATTGACTGAAGAGTCTGTCTGAGGTTAAGGTGAAGATATTTAGATTAATTGCTTTGAAAAAGGAATTCTCAAAACAACCTAGTGTAAATTCTGCTGTGTGGTTACTAAAGTACACTCTTATGAAGAGCATTTTAATGAAAAGGAACAAGTTGAGAAAGGAAAAATACTAAATATATGATTTGAATATTAAAGGGATACAAGGAAGTGAAATGGAGTTGGATCCTATTTTCAAGGATATTAAATTGAATTAAGGGAGTAACAACTTGGGGAAAGACCCCATCTATCTAAATTTAAGTCAGGCACAGTAGTATAAGTATTTAATCCCAGGAGGCAAAGATATGCAGATCTCTGAGTTCAAGGCCAGCATAGAATATAGCACATTCTTGGTAAAGAAAAACTTAAATCCAGGCTTTTTTGACCACACCTTTATTTTCCACTCTTTGGAGAAAGGCGTGCAGTTCAAAGTCAGTCTATACAGCAAGTTCTAGGACAGCCAAGCTTAAGCAGTGAATGGGATGGAAAACAGAAAGCTGATGATGAAGTGATAGAACAAAGAAGCCATGTTCTAGCTCCAGCAATAGCAGAATGTTCCAGCTTCAGCCATGTGATTCTGGCTTTGTAGTACAAACTAGAAAGGTTAATAAGAACAATTGATGCTGGTTAGTTGGAGCTAAGAATTTAGTGGTGATTAAGAAGAGACCAGCATAACTGAGGTGAAATCTTCTGGTAAGTTTTTTCTGAGAGGAAAAAGAAGTTGTGTTCCAGAGATAGGCAAGTTGTACCTGGTACTGAAGCTATACTTGCTAATGTGTAAGAGTCACCCAGGGGGTACTGGTTTTGGAGGCATGAAAGCATCATGAAAAGCTGCTGAGGTTTGACACTGCCAGAGTTCATGGAAGGCCATCTGCCAAGGTACATTCTCAGTGGCTGTTGATGGCTCAGGACTTAGGGGTCCTGCAAAAGAACTGAGGCTTGGCACCATGAAGAGAGGCTATGAGAGGCTATGGTTAAAGCTTAGTTTCAGTGCAAAACAGCAGCTTATCAGGGATGCCAGTACCACAAAATGGCCACCAAGAAAAGCTTTAGGAGTGGAGTGAATCAATCTGAGCCACAGATGGCAGAGCTGGAGAAGTGATACCAGCCCTTTGGAGGAGCCCATGTGTGGATCCCAGACATTGAAAAAAGAAGCTAAAACATGGAAGTTGACTTGGAGTGCCCATGATATTAAAGAGGCCAGAGCTGTGGGATACATGCTGAGGAATGTATTCAAGAGCAAGCAGAAACAGCACAGGAGAAATCAGTTTGTTGCAGTCAACACAGATGACAAAGGGGTAGGAGATCTGAAGACTGCTTTGACCTCAGATATGGAGATGCAGAGTTTGGAGTTTGCCAAACTGGTCCCTGGTCTTGCTTTGGGAATTACAATTAAGTGATTGGATGAATCTCAGAAAAGACTTTGAAACTTGGATGTTTAATTTTTTGAGACTGCTATAGACTATGGACAGTTCTGAAGTTGGAATAAATGTATTTTGTATTGTGCTATGTTTAGGCGTGGCCCCCATAGACTCATATGTTTGAACAAGTCTTAGGGAGGCCAGGGCATGGAATGTCAGGATTTGAATACCCTTGGCCTAGGGAGTAGCATTATGTGGAGGTATGATCTGTTGGAATAGATGTGTCATTGTGGGGTGTGGGCTTCAAGACCCTCACCCTAGCTGACTGGAAGTCAGTCATCCACTAAAAGCCTTCAGATGAAGATATAGAACTCTCAGATACTCATGTACCATGTTGACCTGGATGCTGCAATGTTCTTGCCTTGATGATAATGGACTGAACATACAAACCTGTAAGCCAGCCTCAGTTAAATGATATCCTATAAGACTTGCCTTTGTTACGGTGTCTGTTCACAGCAGTAAAAGCCTGTCTAATACACCAGTGGATTGGCACAACCCCTGGTTGATGGATGAGGCCACCCAACCTCCTCAAAAATATTTATCCAAAATTCCTCCTGTCAAAAGGAAAATGCAAGGGCAAATAGTGGAGCAGAGTCTGAAGGAAATGCAATCACTGCTCCACCTAGGGATCCATACCATCTATTCAAACCCAGACATTATTGGTGATGCCAAGAAGTGCTTATTCACAGGAGCCTGGCATAGCTATCCCCTGAGAGGCCCTGCCAGTTCCTGACCAATACAGAGTGGATTCATGCAGCAAATATCAGACTGAGTGCAGAGAGCCCAATGGAGAAGTTAGGACAAGGACTGAAGGAGCTGATTCTCAACCCCACAGGTAGACAAGAATATCAACCAAACAGACCCTCCAAAGCTCCCAAGGACTAAACTACCAACCCAAGATTGCAGATGGGAGGCATCTGAGGTTCAAGCTAGATATGAACCAGAGGATTGCCTTAACTGGCACCAATGGAAGGGGAGCCTTTGGTCTGGTGGTGTTTGGATTATCCAGCATAGAGGAATCTTATGGCACTAGGGATGGAGTCAATGGACAGGTAGGGAAGCACCCTCATAGAGTCTGGAGAGAGGGAAGGGAATAGGTAGTTTGTAGAAGGGAAATTGCAAAAGGGGTTAATAATTGAGATGTAAATAAATAAAAGAACAAATTAAAAAATACAAAAAAATGTAAGAAATTTTTAATTCTTTTTTTTGAAAAGCCATTTGGTTTTTATAATTTGTTAAAGAAAAATTAACATTGAAATTGTAAACTGATCATTTCCAAATTAGCTATAATAATATAACATGCTGCCTAGGCAAATTGTCGGTTTTTTTTTTTTTATTTTAAAATCCATTATTAACTTGAGTATTTCTTATTTACATTTCGATTGTTATTCCCTTTCCCGGTTTCCAGGCCAACATCCCCCTAACCCCTCCCCTTCCCCTTCTATATGGATGTTCCCCTTCATATCCTATCCCCATTACCACCCTCCCCCCACAATCACATTCACTGGGGGTTCAATTTTGACAGGACAAAGGGCTTCCCCTTCCACTGGTGCTCTTACTAGGCTATTAATTGCTACCTATGAGGTTGGAGCCCAGGGTCAATGCATGTATAGTCTTTGGGTAGTGGCTTAGGCCCTGGAAGCTCTGGTTGCTTGGCATTGTTGTTCCTATGGGGTCTCGAGCCCCTTCAAGCTCTTCCAGTTCTTTCTCAGATTCCTTCAATGCCAGTCCCATTCTCAGTTCAGTGGCTTGCTGCTGGCATAAACCTAACTATTTGCTATATTCTGGGTGTGTCTCTCAGGAGAGATCTACATCCGGTTCCTCTTAGCCTGCACTTCTTTACTTCATCCATCATATCTAATTGGGTGACTGTATATGTTATGGGCCACATGTGGGGCAGGCTCTGAATGGGTGTTCCTATTGCCTCTATTTTAAACTTTGCTTCCCTATTCCCTGCCAAGGCTATTCTTGTTCCCCTTTTAAAGAAGAAGTGAAGCATTCACATTTTAGACATCACTCTGAGTTTCATGTGTTCTGTGCATCTAAGGCAATTCAAGCATTTGGGCTAATAGCCACTTATCAATGAGAACATATCATGTGTCTTTTTCTGTGATTCGGTTACCTTACTCAGGATCATATTTTCCAGTTCCATCCATTTGCGTACGAATTTCATAAAGTCATTGTTTTTGATAGCTGAGTAGTATTCAATTGTGTAGATGTACCACATTTTCTGTATCCATTCCTCTGTTGATTGGCATCTGGGTTCTTTCCAGCTTCTGGCTATTATAAATAAGGCTGCTATGAACACAGTAGAGTACGTGTCTTTGTTATATGTTGGGGCATCTTTTGAGTATATGCCGAAGAGTGATATAGCTGGGTCCTCAGGTAGTTCAATTTCCAATTTTCTGAGTAACCTCCAGACTGATTTTCAAACTGGTTGTACCTGTCTGAATCCCACCAACAATGGAGGAGTGTTCCTCTTTCTCCACATCCTCACCAGCATTTGGTGTCACCTGAGTTTTTGATCTTAGCCATTCTCACTGGTGTGAGGTGAAATCTCAGGGTTGTTTTGATTTGGACTTCCCTTATGACTAAAGATGTTGAACATTTCTTTAGGTGTTTCTCAGCCATTCGGCATTCCTCAGCTCTGAATTCTTTGTTAAAACCCATTTTTTAATAGGGTTATTTGTCTCCCTGTGGTCTAACTTCATGAGTTCTTTGTATATTTTGGACATAAGGATTCTATCTGTTGTAGGATTGGTAAAGATCTTTTCCACTCTGTTGGTTGCCGTTTTGTCCTAACCACAGTATCCTTTGCCTTTCAGAAGCTTTGCAGTTTTATGAGATCCCATTTGTCGATTCTTGATCTTAGAGCATAAGCCATTGGTATTTTGTTCAGGAAATTTTCTCCAGTGCTCATGTGTTTGAGATGCTTCTCCCCTTTTTCTTCTCTTAGTTTGAGTGTGTCTGGTTTGATGTGGAGGTCCTTGATCCACTTGGACTTAAGCTTTGTACAGGGTGATAAGCATGGATCGATCTGCATTCGTCTAAATGCTGACCTCCAGTTGAACCAGCACCATTTGCTGAAAATGTTATCTTTTTTCCACTGGATGGTTTTGGCTCCTTTGTCAAAAATCAACTGACCATAGGTGTGTGGGTTCATTTCTTGGGTCTTCAATTCTATTGTACTGGTCTATCTGTATGTGTCTGTACCAATATCATGTAGTTTTTATCACTATTGTTCTGAAATACTGCTTGAGTTCAGGGATAGTGATTCCCCCTGAAATCCTTTTATTGTTGAGGATAGCTTTAGCTATCCTGGGTTTTTTGTTATTCCAGATGAATTTGCAAATTGTTCTGTTTAACTCTTTGAAGAATTGGATTGGTATTATGATGGGGATTACATTTAGTTTGTAGATCGCTTTTGGTAAAATAACAATTTTTACTATATTAATCCTGCCAATTCATGAGCATGGGAGATCTTTTCATCTTCTGAGGTCTTCTTCAATTTCTTTCTTCAGAGTCTTGAAGTTCTTATTGTACAAATCTTTTACTTGCTTGGTTAAAGTCACACCGAGGTACTTTATATTATTTGGGACTATTATGAAGGGTGTTGTTTCCCTAATTTCTATTTCAGCTTGTTTCTCTTTTATGTAGAGGAAGGCTACTGATTTATTTGAGTTAATTTTATACCCAGCCACTTTGCTGAAGTTGTTTATCAGCTTTAGTAGTTCTCTTGTGGAACTTTTGGGATCGCTTAAATATACTATCATGACTTTTATCATGAAGGGGTGTTGAATTTTGTCAAATGCTTTCTCAGCATCTAATGAAATGATCATGTGGTTTTGTTCTTTCAGTTTGTTTATATAATGGAGCACATTGATGGTTTTCCTTATATTAAAACATCCCTGCATGCCTGAGATGAAGCCTACTTGATCATGGTGGATGATTGTTTTGATATGCTCTCGGATTCGGTTTGTCAGAATTTTATCGAGTATTTTTGCATTGATATTCACAAGGAAAATTGATCTGAAGTTCTCTTTCTTTGTTGGGTCTTTGTGTGGTTTAGGTAAAAGGGTAATTGTGACTTCATAGAAGGAATTCCATAGTGCCCCATCTGTTTCAATTTTGTGGAATAGTTTGGATAATACTAGTATGAGGTCTTCAATGAAGGTCTGATGATAGAATTCGGCACTAAACCCGTCTGGACCTGGGCTCTTTTTGGTTGGGAGACCTTAATGACTGCTTCTATTTCCTTAGGAGTTATGGGGTTGTTTAACTGGTTTATCTGTTCCTGATTTAATTTCGGTACATGGTATCTGTCTAGGAATTTCCCCATTTCCTTCAGACTTTCATGTTTTGTTGAATATAGGCTTTTGTAGTAGGATCTGATAATTTTTTCAATTTTCTCTGAATCTGTAGTTATGTCCCCTTTTCAGTTCTGTTTCTGTTAATTTGGACACACTCTCTGGGTCCTCTCATTAGTCTGGCTAATGGTTTATCTATCTTGTTGATTTTCTCAAAGAACCAACTTTTGGTTCTGTTGATTCTTTCTATGGTCCTTTTTGTTTCTACTTGGTTGATTTCAGCTATGAGTTTGATAATTTCCTGCCTTCTAGTCCTCCCGGGTGTATTTGCTTCTTTTCGTTCTAGAGCTTTTAGTTGTGCTGTCAAGCTGCTGACATTTGCACTCTCCTGTTTCTTTCTGCAGGTACTCAGAGCCTTGAGTTTTCCTCTTAGCCCAGCTTTCATTGTGTCCCATAAGTTTGGGTATGTTGTATCTTCATTTTCATTAAATTCTAAGAAGTCTTTAATCTCTTTCTTTATTTCTTCCTTGACCAGATTATCATTGAGTAGAGCATTGTTCAACTTCCATGTATATGTGGGTGTTCTTCCCTTATTGTTATTGAAGACCCGCTTTAGTCCGTGGTGATCTGATTGGATGCATGGTATTATTTCAATCTTTCTGTATATGTTGAGGTCAGTTTTATGACCAATTATATGGTCAATTGTGGAGAAATTACCATGAGTTGGTGAGAAGAATGTATATTCTTTTGCTTTATGATAGAATGTTCTATAAATATCCGTTAAGTCCCTTTGGCTCATGACTTCTCTTAGTCTGTTGACATCACTGTTTAATTTCTGTTTCCATGATTTGTCCATTGATGAGAGTGGGGTGTTGAAATCTCCTACTATTATTGTGTGAGGTGCAATGTGTGTTTTGAGCTTTAGTAAGGTTTCTTTTCTGTATGTAGTTGCCATTGTATTTGGAGCATAGATATTTAAGATTGAGAGTTCATCTTGGTGGATTTTTCCTTTGACGAATATGAAGTGTCCTTCCTTATCTTTTTTGATGACTTTTAGTTGAAAATCAATTTTATTCAATATTAGAATGGCTAATCCAGCTTGCTTCTTCTGACCATTTGCTTGGGAAATTCTTTTCCAGCCTTTCACTGAGGTAGTGTCTGTCTTTGTCTCTGAGGTGTGTTTCCTGTAGGCAGCAGAATGCAGGGTCCTCGTTGCATATCCAATTTGTTAATCTATGTCTTTTCATTGGGGCATTGAGACCATTGATGTTGAGAAATAATAAGGAATAGTGATTATTGCTTCCTGTTATGTTCATGTTTGGATGGGAGATTATGTTTGTGTGCTTTTCTTCTCTTTGTTTTTTTGCCAAGACGATTAGTTTCTTGCTTTTTCTAGGGTGTAGCTTGCCTCCTTATGTTGGGCTTTACCATTTATTTCCTTTTTAGTGCTCGATTTGTAGAAAGATATTGTGTAAATTTGGTTTTGTCATGGAATATCTTGGTTTCTCCATCTATGTTAATTGAGAGTTTTGCAGGATACAGTAACCTGGGATGGTATTTGTGTTCTCTTTGGGTCTGTATGACATCTGTCCAGGATCTTCTGGCTTTCATAGTCTCTGGCGAGAAGTCTGGTGTGATTCTGGTATGTCTTCCTTTTTATGTTACTTGACCTTTTTTTCCTTTCTGCTTTTAATATTCTTTCTTTATTTTGTGCATTTGGTGTTTAGACTATTATGTGATGGGAAGAGTTTCTTTTCTCGTCCAATCTGTTTGGAGTCCTCTAGGCTTCTTGTATGTTTATGGGCATCTCTTTCTTTAGGTTAGGGAAGTTTTCTTCTATGATTTTGTTGAAGATCTTTACTGGACCTTTGAGGTGGGAGTCTTAACTCTCTTCTATACTCATCCTTAGGTTTGATCTTCTCATTGAATCCTTTCTATTTTACATTATCTTTGACAGTTATGTCGATGATTTCTATGGAATCTTCTCTCTTGAGGTTCTCTCTTCTATCTCTTGTGTTCTGTTGGTGACACTTGTATCTATGGCTTCTTGTCTCTTCCTTTGGTTTTCTATATCCAGGGTTATTTCCCTGTGTTCTTTCTTTATTGCTTCTATTTCCATTTTTAATTCCTTCAACTGTTTGATTGTGTTCTCCTGGAATTCTTTCAGTGATTTTTGTGATTCCTTTTTATAGGTTTCTACTTGTTTATTTATCTTTTCCTACGTTTCTCTAAGGGAGTTCTTCGTGTCTTTCTTAAAGTCCTCCAGCATCATGATCAAATATGATTTTAAATCTAGATCTTGCTTTTCTGGTGTGTTTGGATATTCAGTGTTTCCTTTGGTGGGAGAACTGGGCTCCGATAATGCCATGTAGTCTTGTTTTCTGTTGCTTGGGTTCCTGCGTTTGCCTCTCACCATCAGATTGTCTCTGGTGTTACTTTGTTCTGCTTTTTCTGACAGTGTCTAGACTGTCCTACAGGCCTGTGTGTCAGGAGTGCTGTAGACCTGTTTTATTGTTTTCTTTCAGCCAGTTATGGGAACAGACTGGTCTGCTTTTGGCCATGTAGTCTTTCCTGTCTACTGGTCTTCAGTTGTTCCTGTGGGCCTGTGTCCTGAGTCCACCAGGCAGGTCGCTTGCTGCAGAGAAGTTGGTCTTACCTGTGGTACTGTGGCTCAAGTTGCTCGTGGTTGGCTGCTTTTGAGTTTTCCGTGAGGGCAGCAACCAGTAGGGCCTGAGTTGCCTTTGCCAGGAGCCCCCGTGCACCAGGGTCTCAGATGACGTTAGGTATTTTCCTCTGGAGTCACAAATGTGGGCAGAGTGTTTTCGCTTCTGGCTCCCCAGGCATGACTGCCTCTCTGAAAGTTTAGCTCTCCCTCCCACGGGATTTTGTGCAGAGAACTGTTGATCTGGTCCCTTCATGTCCGGGCAGTGTCTGGATTGCAGGGGGCCTGCAGCTCCAGAGCCCCTATCTTCCCGTTCCCAGAGGCCATATACTATTTCCTCTTCGGCCAGGGTTGTGGGTAGGGGTGGGCAGTATTGGTGGTCTCTCCCACTCTGCAGTCTCAGGAGTGTCCACCTGTCCTGGTGTTGAGCTTTCTCTTCCAAGGGGTTTGGAATCAGTGAGCTGCGGGCTGGGATCAGCAAGGTTGGGGCTCCAGGTAAAAACCGGAACTGAAAATTTTAATTCTTAGCTATATAATAAGCTTCCTCCTCTTGTGTACTAAAAAGATCTCTGCTTTACTCTGTAATGTGATTTCAGCTTTGGAACTTTGTATTAAATTAGTATGATAAAAGCTAATTCACAGCATTTAATTATATTAATATAATTAATTAACATGATTAATTCTGAATATATGTAGGGTCTGACAAAGGGGTTTACTTAAAAATTTAAACAGTTTGATCCTTCCCATCGATTGTGAACTGAATACTGTTACTGAATTTAATCATCTGACAGTAAGTTAAAATCTGAACAATCTAACCCTAGCAGTTAATTGTGAGATCCCTTTCAGCAGTAGTATCACTTTACATTTCTCAATAAAGTGATGATGTATCCCATCTAAATCATATGTCTCTTTATTTTCTGGAAAGATTATGAAAAATATCTATGGGAACATCATAATTACAGGTAGAATCATGTCACATACCGGATTATATGTGTTGCTTTCTTTAAACCATGACACCTGCACACTGCAAAACCTGTGGATTACTAGGATACATTCCTTCTTTGAAAAAGTTTAGAACAAAGGCTGAAGGAACACCCATTCATAGCCTGCCCCACATGTGGCCCATACATATACAGCCACCAAACTAGATAAGATGGATGGAGCAAAGAAGTGCAGGCTGATAGGGACTGGATGTACATCTCTCCTGAGAGACACAGCCAGAATATGGCAAACACATAGGCGAATGCCAGCTGTATTCCACTGAACTGAGAAAGGAACGCCCGTTGAAGGAATCAGAGAAAGGCCTGAAAGAGCTTGAAGTGGCTTGAGACCCCATATGAACAACAATGTTAACCAACCAGAGCTTCCAGGGTCTAAGCCACTACCCAAAGACTGTACATGGACTGACCCTGGGCTCCAACTGAATAGGAAGCAATGAATAGCCTAGTAATAGCACCAGTGGAAGGGGAAGCCCTTGGCCTTGTCAAGACTGAACCCCCAGTGAACGTGATTGTTGGTGGGAGGGCAGTAACAGGGGGAGCATGGGGAGAGGACACCCATATAGAAAGGGAGTTGGAGACATTAGGGGGATTTTGGCCTTGAAACCAGGAAAGGGAATAACAATTGAAATGTAAATAAGAAATGCCCAAGTTAATAAAGATGGAGGAAAAGTGGGAAGATGGACTAAGGGGCACGCAAACCATCCCACTGGAGAATCTGACATTGAATTGGTGAGATCTCCATAAACATCCAAATTTGAGACCTACAGGAGGGGAAATAACTCTGCCCCTGTTTCCTGACCTGCTTCTGTGCATGTAAACCAGACTCCTAACCAGATGGTCACAGATAATCAGTTAAATAGCATAGCACCTGGAGTTCTTCTCCATGCAAATAGGGCAGCCTGTGGCAATAGAATGCAGGTATCTTCCACGACTCCCATTCCACTCCCCAAGGTTCTTAGACTTCCAGTCCACATGTAATAAAGCACATGCCATTTCCACAAAGATTATCAGAGACTGGCTGATTTTACTGAGCTGTGAAACTTGGGGATGATTTGCCAATCCACCCCAACAGTCTCTCTGCCAACAACCACTCATCATTGGACTTTTGGACACATCTGCCTGTCGAGGCTCCTGTCTCTTGCCCTGGCTCTCATCATAGTGTAGTGCCCCCAACATCACCACTGCCACCATTGTAACCATGGGACCAGGATCCAAGCAAGCACCTACTACTTTCCAGCATTCCTGGCTGGTCTAGACTAACAGGATCCCCATTTTTTCCTGGATGCTTCTTCACCCCCTACAGGCCTGGTGGGCAGCAGCATCTAATATCCTAGAAGGAAGAGTTAGACTGCTGACTTAACCCATTCCAGACTTTTCCCATCCTCTCCAAGCTTGTGTAATGGAGGTGTCTGGGCACCCTGAGAAGAGAGGAAGAATCTGAAACCACAATGGATGTTATTCACTTAATTCAAATAATATGATTATCTGCAGTGGCATCCAGGTTCCTACAATTAATATAACTTTATTGTATTTACTGCTTAAAATACATTTCTTTATTCAAAAAAGAAAAAAAAAGAAATTGTAATTTTCCACATAAATTAATGTAGCTGGAAAAACTGTATTGCCTAAGGTACCCTGTTAAGTTGTATGTTTATTTTGGAGTAGTTATTGCATCTGAGAAATTAGAAAATCTTGTTGGAATGGGGAAGGAAAAGAAAGATCCTAAGTGGGATTGAAAACAGGGTTGTGGAAGGGAAAAATTAACATTAAGGATGTAGGCAGCCACAACAAATGTATTATCTGATAATTTTAATGTATATTGATATTACTAATATAAAAGAGTATAAATAGACTTAGCCTGCACAGGGCATAATACTAATACCAAAAGCTTTGGGTAGCTGAATTTAAAAACCCTGTTCTAGGATTGTATTATTTTCCTTCAAGATGTTGATTAGAAGTATACTGAAGTTCCCCTAACCAATACATGTGATTATCATTGTTCTTTGTTGTTGTGGTGGTTTGAATGAGAATATACTCTAAAAATTAAATTATTTGAAAACTTGGTACCTTAGTTAGGGTTTCACTGCTATGAACAGATGACATGACCAAGGCAAGTCTTATAAAGGACAACATTTAATTGGGAATGGCTTACAGGTTCAGTTCATTATCATCAAGGTAGGAGCATGGCAGCATCTAGGCAGGCATGGTTCTAGAAAAGCTGGGAGTTCTATATCCTCATCTGAATGCTCCTAGTGGAAGATAGACTTCCAGATAACTAGGATGAGGGTCTTAAACCAACACCTAAATGCCACACCTACTCCAGTAAGGCCACATCTCCTAATAGTGCCTCTTCCTGGGTCCAGCATATATAAATCATCATATTCTACATTCTGGTCCCCATAAGCTTGTTCAAACACATGAGTCTATGGGGCCTTTTCTAGCCATAGCATAATAAAAAAAACTGCATTTAGTCCAACTTCCGAAGTCTCCATAGTCTATAGCAGTCTTAAAAATGTTAAAAGTACAAAGTTTAAAGTCTCTTCTGAGATCCACTCAACTTAACAGTAATCCTCAAATCAAGACAGGAAACCAGCAGGGAAAACTCTAAATTCTTCATTTTCAATTCTGATGTCAAAGAGGTCTTTAGATCTCCAACTCCATTTTCATCTTTGTTGACCTCTTTTCCAGGGCTGATTCTACTACCTGTAGAAGCATTCCTCAGTCGATATCCTATGGTTCCAGCATCTTGAAAATCTTGGGGTTCCCAGACAATTTCAATGTTACAGATTCTTGAATCAATGTGATCCACACATGATCTACTGGGCTTCTCCAAAGGGCTTGAATCACTTCTCCAGCTCTTCCCTCTGTAGCACTCTAAGCTCAGGTTGATGCACTCCACTGCCACTGCTGTTCTTGGCAATCATTTCATGCCAATCTGCAATAGATTGGGCTCTTCCACTGCAACAAGGCTTCACCAATAACTCTCATAGGCTGTCTTCATGATACCAAGCCTCAAATCCTCTTCATGACCCCTTTACTCCTGAGCTACTAACCACAACTTAGGCTAATGTCCTTCACTAATGGCCTTCCATGGCATCTCACAGTGTTAAGCTTCTGCTATTCTTCATGACCCCTTCATCCCTTCAAAAAAAGTACCATATAGGTGACTCTTTATATTACCAAGTACTGCTGCAGCACAAGGTACAATTTTTGCTATCTCTGGAACACAGATTCTTTGTACTCCCAGAAAATACTTTGCAGAATATTTCACCTCAGTGTTGCTGGTCTTTTCTTAATCACTAATTTCTTAGATCCAGTAACAAGCATCAGTTGACCTGGTAGTCTGTTCTATTTTTTCACTCTAAAGCCAGAGCCACATGGCCAAAGCTGCCAAGTTCTGCTACTTGCAGGAGCTTGAACACCCCCATCCCTTTGTTCTATTACATTACCACTAGCTTTCTGTTTTCCAACTGTTTCACTGCCTAAAAATGGCTGTCCTAGATCTTGCTCTGTAGATTGACCTTGAACTCAGAGACCTGCATGCCTTCCTGGGATTAAAAGTATATACCACAATGGATCTAAACTTTCCTTGGTAAGATCTTGCCCCAAACTCCGACTCCCTTCATCTGCTCCCTCCTAGTATACAGTATTCATTTACATTTCACTTCTTGTTGCCCCTTTAATACTCAACCATGCATCTTATATTTTTCCTTTATAACCTTGCTTTACTTGTTCAAAATGCTCTTCATGAGGCTTACCCAGAAAACAAAGTCTGTGCTGGGGGTTTTTGGGACTTCCTTGGTCAATGCAATTAACGTAAATTCCTTTACCTTAACCTCAGGTAGACTCTTCAGACAAGAGCAAAACGCAGCCACATTCTGGACCAAAAACACCACAAAAAACAGTCTCTATGCCACATACTGAAATTCTTCTCCTCTGAAACTCTTGGCCAGTTCTGCATAGTTCAAATTACTCTCAGCAATAAAGTCTTCCATATTCCTACAAGGATGCTTCATTTAAAGCATTCTACTGCTTTCCAAATCCCAAGTCCCAAAATCCACATTCTTCCAAACAAAAGCATGTTTACACCTACTTACCACCCCAGTCCCTAACACCAACTTCTGTCTTAGTTAGTGTTTTACTTCTATGAACAGACAGCATCATCAAGGCAAGTCTTCTAAAGGACAACATTTAATTGAGATTGGCTCAAATGTTCTGAGGTTCAGTCCATTATCATCAAGGTAGGAGCAGGGCAGCATCTAGGCAGGAATGGTGCAAGCAGAACTGAGAGTTCTACATCACCATTTCATCATCTGAAGCCTGCTAGTGGAAAACTGACCTTTATCCAGCAAGGATGAGGATCATAAGCCCACACCCATACTGATGCTCCTACTCTAACAAAGCCACACATCCTAACATGCTATTGCCTGGGCCAAGCATATACAAACCATCACACTTGATCTCCTGTGTCTGTCACTGTACTACCTAAAGGTGTGGGGTTGCTAAAAGAAGTATTTAATTAGAGCCAAATTTTAAGATCTAAATTAGACATACCATTCCTTAATTGTTCTTTTCTTTCTACATGCAGTTACAATGTATGCTCTCAACTGCTGCTTTAGCAACCATTCCTTCTCTACATCACCATAGATTCTAACCTCTTGAACCATAAATCTAAATTATGCCACTCATTTTTAATTGTATGTGGTCATCATGTTTACCACAACTATACTGTCCAAATTAAGAGAGTTCCCAAGCAACATTTTATGGTGAAATGCTACTCATATATACACAACACACAGTTGTAAAAGGATGCAAAAATCAAGTCAGTATTAACGAAGTCAAGGTAGATCCTCCTTGATAGTTTTCATAGTATCAAAAGCTGTTATATGAGATGCTAAGGGGAAAAATAATGAGCAGGTTTATGCAGATGATGTGAACCCTGTTAACTGCAATTTTGACTTTGCATGTAAAATGTAAGATTTGATCATTTCACAAGATTGACACAGATGTTATTGGTTTTCCTACAGCTTTTTAAAATTAGGTTTAAGACCTAACCCACAGGAAGCAATGCATGAATGGTGGTGCAAATCTGCCCCAAAAGAGAAAGTTTAGGAGCTCACAGCACCCATGACACAACTTACTACTATTTTGCTAAATTGACTTAGTTCCAAACTATCTTCCAAGTTTATATTTCTCTACATATATATATATATATATATATGCAGCTTTCAGACCTTGTTAGAGAAGTTTCTTTGTGCAATGAATGATGACTGAGAGACCATAATAAATGGTCAGATCCATAAACTATGTATCAGTGTTGTGCTCAGTCTAAAATGGGGCATCAGCATCACCTCTCATTTTCAAGGCACGTGGACCATTACAGAAGAGGAGTATAAAGATCATAAGAGCCAAAAGTTGTTTGTTGTTCATTTGTATTTCATCTTTTGAGAGCAGTCTATTTCCTGACTCAGTTATGGATTCACTATATGTTTTACTCTGTGTATATTTTGGGTAATAACTCCCTTTTTAATGTATAGGTATTATTTGTTCTGAGGGCTCAGCTACTCACTATTTGAACTCAACATCTATTTCTTACAAAGTCTCAGATAATTTTTTTATTGGTGCATTACATGGAATTACATGCCATGTTTTCCTAGTCTGGCATGGCAATCTGTTATCAATAACCTGTATTCAATCTGGACACATTGGGAAGTAGGTTAAGTGTATCCAGAGAACTGAAACTTGTGCAGTTTTGAAATGAGATTGAATATAAGATAAAATATAAGACCAAAGATATGCACACTGAAGTGTTCAAGGTATGGTCCTTCCTACCACTGACCATAACTGACTGTACTTTTTCTCATGCAGTAAGGCATTTTATGAAATGTCATCCTTGCAGAGAAGCTGCTGCCTCTCCTCCCAGCATGAACTCTCATGGAACATTCCATTTGCTAGGGGTTCATTTTTCATTAACTGAAAGACAGAGGAAAACATGTATCTCTTAGTAACATATTCACTTTACCATACTGAATACATCAGGTTACACCCAAAAGAAAGAACTTAGCAGGCAGCATTGTTACCTGAAGCAGGGGTATTTTTTGTTCAGAGCTGTATCACAGTGGGAGGATATTCTAGATCTTGCAGACAGTGATAAACACCCACATCCTCAGCCTCCACTGTACTGATTTTCAGAGTGAAATCTGTTCCTGACCCACTGCCACTGAATCTGTCTGACACTCCTGAGGCTGTCTAATTTTGCCAATCCAATATACGAGGAACTGAGGAGACTGTCCTGGCCTCTGCAGGTACCAATACAAGTAAGTGATGCCACAACTATGTAGGAGACTCTTAGTAGACCTGCAGGAGATGAAAGCTAACTCTCCAAGAGTGAATAGATTGGATAATGCAGTCTGTGTCATCACAATATCCCCAGTGGTTCCTGTAATAAAAGAAATAAATGGTTATGTACAAACAAATGATACAGTGAAGTGACCTTTCTTCATTTATTTTTCCCAATTATTGTGTTCATGACTTACTCATACTCTAAATGTGCTCCAAATAAAATATGCATGTAGAGGGAGCACAGACTCTCTAGAAATCACCTGGACTTTTGGCTTTGGAACTTGTGAGAGTTTCCACAAAACATGGGGTTTTATCTCTTCACCCTTTCACCTACCTCCTCACAAGTTCATTACTGGAGAAGAGGACTGTATATCTCATACATGGACAGAATATCAGGTCCTCAGAAATTCCCATCCTCCACATTCTCCTTCATCTTTTTCAACTTACCAGTGATTCAGAGCACAAGTAGCCCCAGAAGCTGAGCAGGGTACCTCATTCTGAGAACTTGATAGGAAGAGTCAAGATTAGTCAAGATGGAAAGAGGATATAGCTTTTATCCTGGACTTGCAATAAAAGGTTCTTCCTATGGAGCAATATGCAAATCTCCTGGTTGGTACAGCTGTGTGAAAAATCATACTCTGAAGAATCAAATGACATGAAGTGTCTCCCATGTTTGCAGAAAATTTAATTCAGTCCTTACTGCCAATATTACAGACAGAAGAACTTCACTGTGAGCACTTGAATATGTGTGAATAGTGATATACAAAAGCTAAAGACAAAGCATCACAATATAGCCCCTCAGAATCAAGGTAATCTTTCTAATAATCTTTCTATTTGTTCATATTTTTAGCATAGCATCTTCCTATATAAACCTGTCTAATTTTCTCAATTAGTTTGTTTTAATTTTGTTAAAGTTGGGAGGTAGTAAAACAAACTGATGAGGCATGACAAATAACTTTCACTAAACTCTCTAAGGGCCATTTACCACAAGAATTTTGACACATTAAAGACTGAAAAAGAATAATGAAGTTATAAAAAGACATGTATTGTTCTGACTAGACAGTTGTTACTTAGTCCAATACTTGGTTAGATGAATAGAGCTTCTACAACCTAGTTATAGGACTCAAATTGGTAGACACAATAAGTTATGAGCTGATTCATATTGGGATATTTTAAATACTATTTGTTCCATATTCAAGTAAATGGGAAAAAATTTCTGAGACTCAAGTCCTGGGATCTTCACTGAAAAAATATGTTCATAACTAAATAGCATTTTCATCTAGAAATCTGTGCAATTATATTTTTTGTTTATTATATATTTTTTTAATTTATTTTTATTTTTTGGAGTCTAACCTATTGAGTTCTTTGTATTTATTTAATATTAGCCCTCTATTGGATGTGAGATTGGTAAAGTTCTTTTCATAATCTGTTGGTTGCCATTTTGTCCTAATGAGAGTGTCTTTTGCATTACAGAAGCTTTGCAGTTTTATGAGGTCCCATTTGTTGTTTCTTGGAATTAGACCATAAGCCATTGGTGTTCTTTTTTTTTAATTTATTTAATACTTAATAATAATTCATTGGTTTCCAGGCAAACATCCCCCTCCCCCTCCCCTTCCTTATGGGTGTTCCACTCCCAACCCTCCCCCCATTGCCACCCTCCCCCCAACAGTCTAGTTCACTGGGGGTTCAGTCTTAGCAGGACCCAGGGCTTCCCCTTCCACTGGTGCTCTTACTAGGATATTCATTGCTACCTATGAGGTCAGAGTCCAGGGTCAGTCCATGTATAGTCTTTAGGTAGTGGCTTAGTCCCTGGAAGCCCTGGTTGCTTGGCATTGTTGTACATATGGGGTCTCGAGCCCCTTCAAGCTCTTCCAGTTCTTTCTCTGATTCCTTCAACGGGGGTCCTATTCTTAGTTCAGCGGTTTGCTGCTGGCATTCGCCTCTGTATTTGCTGTATTCTGGCTGTGTCTCTCAGGAGAGATCTACATCCGGCTCCTGTCGGTCTGCACTTCTTTGCTTCATCCATCTTGTCTAATTGGGTGGCTGTATATGTATGGGCCACATGTGGGGCAGGCTCTGAATGGGTGTTCCTTCGGTCTCTGTTTTAATCTTTGCCTCTCTCTTCCCTGCCAAGTGTATTCTTGTTCCCCTTTTAGAGAAGGAGTGAAGCATTCACATTTTGATCATCTGTCTTGAGTTTCATTTGTTCTAGGCATCTAGAATTCTTGTATGCCTATGGGTATCTCTTTTTTTAGGTTAGGGAAGTTTTCTTCTATGATTTTGTTGAAGATATTTACTGGTCCTTTGAGCTGGGGGTCTTCACTCTCTTCTATACCTATTATCCTTAGGTTTGATCTTCTCATTGAGTCCTGGATTTCCTGTATGTTTTGGACCAGTAGCTTTTTCTGCTTTACATTATCTTTGACAGTTGAGTCAATGATTTCTATGGAATCTTCTGCTCCCGAGATTCTCTCTTCCATCTCTTGTATTCTGTTGGTGAAGCTTGTATCTACAGCTCCTTGTCTCTTCTTTTGGTTTTCTATATCCAGGGTTGTTTCCATGTGTTCTTTCTTGATTGCTTCTATTTCCATTTTTAATTCCTTCAACTGTTTGATTGTGTTTTCCTGGAATTCTTACAGGCATTTTTGTGATTCCTCTCTGTAGGCTTCTACTTGTTTATTAATGTTTTCCTCTGTTTCTCTAAGGGAGGTCTTCACGTCTTTCTTGAAGTCCTCCAGCATCATGATCAAATATGATTTTGAAACTAGATCTTGCTTTCCTGGTGTGTTTGGATATTCCATGTTTGTTTTGTTCGGAGAATTGGGCTCCGATGATGCCACGTAGTCTTGGTTTCTGTTGCTTGGGTTCCTGTGCTTGCCTCTCGCCATCAGATTTTCTCTTGTGTTACTTTGTTCTGCTATTTCTGACAGTGGCTAGACTGTCCTATAAGCCTGTGTGTCAGGAGTGCTGTAGACCTGTTTTCCTGATTTCTTTCAGCGATTTATGGGGACAGAGTGTTCTGCTTTCGGGCGTGTAGTTTTTCCTCTCTACAGGTCTTCAGGTGTTCCTGTGGGCCTGTGTCTTGAGTTCACCAGGCAGGTCACTTGCAGCAGAAAAGTTGGTCTTACTTGTGGTCCCGAGGCTCAAGTTTGCTCGCGGGGTGCTGCCAAAGAGCTCTCTGCGGCGGCAGCAACCAGGACGATCTGCGCCGCCCTTTCCGGGAGCTTCTGTGCACTAGGGTTCCAGATGGCGTTTGGTGTTTTCCTCTGGCGTCCGAGATGTGTGTGCAGAGTGCAGTCTCTTCTGGTTTCCCAGGCGTGTCTGCCTCTCTGAAGGTTTAGCTCTCCCTCCCACGGGATTTGGGTGCAGAGAACTGTTTATCCGGTCTGTTTCCTTCAGGTTCCAGTGGTGTCTCAGGCGCAGGGGTCATGCCGCTCCTGGGCCCTCCCCTACGGTAACCCAGAGGCCTTATACAGTTTCCTCTTGGGCCAGGGATGTGGGCAGGGGTGGGCAGTGTTGGTGGTCTCCTCCACTCTGCAGCCTCAGGAGTGCCCACCTCACCAGGCAGTGAGGTCTCTCTCCCACGGGGTTTGGGAGCAGAGAGCTTTTGTTTATTATATTAAAAAAGCAATAGTGTATGTCTCTAGATTGCCACAGAAAACATGCCTTATCATAGGCTTGAAACTTTGGGGATCAGAGAAAGGACACATCACCAATGAGTCTATAAACTTTTACTTGATATTTTCAGTCTCATTTTTTTCACATTTTATTGGTTCTTTGGAGATTTCACATCATATACTGCAATCACACTCCCCATAATGTTGTATCTACCCTATGTCATTGCAATTTTCCTTAGAAAAAAATAAAAGAAAAAGATTTAAAAATCTCTTTGTGGAAGTGGCAGTGTGTTATAGTGTGTCACACAGTATGTTCTTTTAATAATACATCTTTACTTGAGTAGAGTTTTAGTCTGGTTCAAAGCTCTGGCTTCTGTTAAACTGTAAATACTGGATCATCATTAGGACTCCACTCAGATATTCTGTTGTCACCCTATATTATAGATATCTTGCAGGTTTGGATCAATAGCACCAGCCCCTTCAAGCACTCCAGCAGTTCTGAGTTGGAAGGGCCAACTCAAAGCCCGGGTTCTAGACCTGATTGTTAGCTGAATTGCTCTATCCGCCAATTCTCCTGCACCCAGAGGACCAGGGTGAGCTTTGCAGTACTGCCTAGCACACCCTGATGTCTGTCTCTGGTTCTATGGACTAAGCACTCACTACAGTACCCACCATAAGATTTCCCTTGATTTACCCACACACATCATTAACACTTTTTTAATAAATACATTGGTCCCCAGTTATTTGTCTCTGTGTCATCTAAAACAATGACAACACATTCAAAACCTAAAAGTTTGTTCCTCTAAAAAGTTTAATTTCTAATTCATGTTGTATAGACACGTGAATATATTTTTATATATGATCTAATAAACACATATGAGAGAAATTCTTTTAGTTTATTTCTAATTTTAGTATATAAATCAACTAATATAATTATATTCTATTGTATCCAGTTTCCTGAAAACACTATAACTTCCATTTCTTTGTTATTTAAAATCATATATATTGGATAAAAAGAAATATAAATGATAAAATTTCAAGAAATATAGGAATACCTGCAAAAGAGTATGCTAAAGGAAAACTTAGAGTTATATGCTCAATTTGGTGTGGTTGTTGAATCCAGGAAAGTACATGGAACACTGGGTGAGGAAGGAAAAGAAAGATACTATACAGCACAAGTGATATGAAAGGGAAAAAAAATAACAGATACTGAGGGTAAAGCGTGGAGATGGATGAAAGAATGAGGTAAGGAAGGAGTTGAGGAAAGAGAAATTAACATTGAGCATGCTGTAAAAAGTCATAAAAACAATGTATTATTTGATATATTTTATATACATTCTTCCTAACACAAAAGAGTTTAAGTGGAGTTTCCATATGTCCCAAAAGCTCTAGATTGCAAAATAAAAAACCTTCTCCCAAGTTTGTAATAAAATCCCAAGATGTTGATTAGAGTACACACCATGTATGCCCTTTGGAGTCTTAGTTACCTCCCTCTGGATGGTATGATGCAGAAGATATCATACTAAGTGATGTATCCCAGTCAAAAGAGTATACATATGGTATGCACTCACTGATAAGTGGATAGTAGTCCAAAAGCTTGGCATACCCTCGAAACAATTCACAGACCATACGAAGCTCAAGAAGAAGGAAGATGAAATTATGGAAGCTTCAGTTCCTCTTAGAAGGAAGCATAAAATAGTCATGTGAGGAAATCTATGGACAAAGAGTGGAACAGGGAATGAAATAAAGTTCATCCACAGACTGCTCCAACTGGGGATCCATCCCATATGAAGCTACCAAACCCAGTTACAATCGCTGATGTCCAGAAGTGTTTGCTAATAGCAGTCTGATGTGTATGACTCCTGAGAGGCTCTGCCAGCCTTACTGATACTGATGAGGATGCTTGAAGCTAACCATCAAACTGAGTATGGGTACCACAATGGTGGTGTTAGAGAAAGGAATAAAGGAGTTGAAGGTGTTCGCAACCTCATATGAAGAACAAAAATATCAACCAACCAGACCCCTCAGAGCTCCCAGGAATTAAATCATCATTCAATGAGTAAGCATGGAGGGACCCATGACTCCAGCCACATTTTGTAGCAGAGAATGGCATTGTCTGGGATCAATAGGAGGTGAAGCCGTTGGTCCTGTGAAGACTTGTTTCCACAGTGTAGGGGAATAGCATGCTGTTGAGGTGGGAGTGGGTATGTCTGACTGGAAACATCTTGATAAAAGCAGAGCAAGGGTGGAGGCTGCAAGGGAGGGGGCAAGGAAGATAACATTTGAAATGTAAATATATGAAATATCCAATAAAATATATTTATTTTCTGGTTCCCTCCATTTGACTGCAAGACTCAAGATGTCTTTATTCTTTATAGCTAAGTAGTATTCCATTGTGTAAATGAATCATATTTTCTGTATCCTTTCTTCTGACATGGGAAAATCTGGAGTGTTTCTAGCTCCTGGTTATCACAAGTAAGGCTTCTGTGAACATAGTGGAGCATGTGCCTTTGCTGTATGTTAGAGCATTTTGGAGGTATATGCCCAGGAGGGGTAAAGCTGGGACCTCAGATAGTGCAATGTCCAAATTCCTGAGGAACCTCCAGACTGATTTCCAGAGTGGTTGTACCAGTTTGTAATCCAACCAACAATAGAGGAATGTTCCTCTTTCTCCACATCCTTGCCAAGATGTGTTGTCACCTGAGGTTTTGATCTTAGCTATTCAGATTGGTTTAAGGTGGAATCTCAGGGTCATTTTGATTTGCAATTTCTGATAAAAAAGGACTTTGAACATTTCTTTAGGTGCTTCTGATCCATTAAAGATTCCTCTGTTGTGAATTCTCTGTTTAGCTCTCTACCCCACTTTAAGAGTGGGATTTGTGTGTGTGTGTGTGTGTGTGTGTGTGTGTGTGTGTGTGTGTGTGTGTGTGTGTTTCTTTTGTTTTGTTTTGGTGTGGTTTTTGTTTTTGTCTTTTCAGAGGTTAGCTTTTTGAGTTCTTTATATATTTTGGATAGTAGCCCTGTATTTGATGTGAGGTTAGTGAAGATTTATGCCAGTCTGTAGGTTGCCGATTTGTCTTACTGACTATTTCCTTTGCCTTACAGAAGCTTTCCAGTTTCATGATCTGATCTTAGAGTGTGAGCCACTGAAGTTCTGTTTAGGAAATTTCTTCCTGTGTCAATGAGTTCAGGGCTCTTTCCCACTCTTTTTTTTTTTTTTTGATTAAATTCAGTGTATCTGATTATATGTTGAGGTCCTTGATTGACTTGGACTTGAGTTTATGCAAGGTGACAAATATGGTTCTATTTTCAGTTTTTCTACATACAACCATCCCGTTAGAATAGCAGCATTTATTGAAGATACTTTCTTTTTTCCATGGTATAGTTTTGGTTTCTTTGTCAAAGATCAAGTGTGTGTATGTGTGTGTGCGTTCATTTCTGGCTCTTCAATTCTATTTCATTGATCACCTCTCTGTCTCTGTATCAATATGATACAGATTTTTATCACTATTGCTCTAGAGTAGAACCTGAGGTCATGCATGGCGATTCCCCCACATGTGCTCTTACTGTTAATAATTGTTTTTGCTATTCTGCCTTTTTGTCTTTGCAGATGAATTTGAGAATTGTTCTTTCCATGTCTTTGAAGAATTGTGTTGGGATTTTTATTGGGATTACATTCAATCTGTAGATTGCCTTTGGTAGGATGGCCATTTTAACTACGTTAACTCTGCTAATACATGAGCATGGCAGATACCTCCATTTTCTGAGATCGTCAATTTCTTTCTTTAGAGACTTGAAGTCATTGTCATACAGATCTTTACTTGCTTGGACAGAGTCAAAATTAGATATTTTTTATTATTTGTGACTCGTGTGAATGGTGTTGCTCTCCTAATTTGTTTCTCAGACCTTTCATCCATTGAGTAGAGGAAGGTTACTGATCTGTTAGAGTGAATTTTATATCTGGCCACTTTACTGAAGTTGTTTATCAGGTGGAGAAGGTCTCTGGTAGAATTTTTGGGGTCACTTGTATATGATCATATCATCTGCAAATAGTGATACCTTTATTTCTTCTTTCCTAATGTGTATCCCCTTGATCTCCTTTTGTTTCATTATTGTTCTAGCTAGCACTTTGAGCACTACATTGAACAGATATATGGAGAGTTGGCATCCTTTTCCTGTCCCTGGTTTTATTGGGAATGCTTCAAGTGTACTCACGAATAACTGGTTATTAGCCACAAAAAATACAGAATATCCAAGATACACTCCACAAAACTGGAAAAGTCAACAAGCTGAAGGGCCCAAGTGAGGATGCCTCAGTACCCCTTGGGAGGGAGAAGAAAGCAACCACAAAGGGGGAAGGACAGGACAGAAGAGAGAACAATATGAGGGTTGTGGGAGAGAGGTACATAATCTGGTATTAGGTGGGGGAAAAGGGCTGAAGCCCTGATGGCCGCCATAACTGATGGATACAGGTGACCTCAGGAGGTAGAAAGTTGGAAGGACTCTCCAAAATGTACTAGAGACCAGAGAGGAAAGGGACTCTCAGCACTCAAATGGTGGTGCCTTGGATGAAATACCCTACAGTAGGGAGAGGGATCTTGTAGAGCGCACCTCCAGCAGAAAGACAGGGCACCAAGTGAGGGATAGATTGCAGTCACACAGTCAAAACTATGACCCCAAAAATCTTCGTGTCAAAAGAAGTGCAGGGATGGAAATGGAGAAGAGCCTGAAGAAAAGAAGATCCAGTGACAGGTCCAAAAGTGAGTTCCGGCTCAAGGGGTGGCCCCAAGGCCTGACACCATTACTGAGGCTATGGGGGTACTCACAAAAAGCAATCTATCATTACTGCCCTCTAAAATACACAAGAAGTAGCTACAAAAGTCAAATGCAGATATTTGCATCAAATCAATGAACAGAAGCTGCTGACTCTTGTGGTTGAATTAGGGGAAAGATGGAGGAAGCCAAAGAGGAAGGTAACCCTGTACGAGGATGAACAGAGTTACTTATCCTGGAACCCTGAGTTATATCAGACACTAGATCACCAACAAGGCATGATATGAAGCCCCCGAACACATATACACCAGGGGACAACCTGGTCTGGGTTCAGTCAGTGAAGATGCCCCTCAAGAGACTGGAAGCCCCCATGAAGTTTAGAGGACTGGTGGGGTGCGTGGATGGGTGGGGTGGTGACCTCCTCATGGAGATGGGGTTGGGGGAGGGCAAAAAGGAAATATGGGGTGTGAAACAGTCAGAGGGTGGACCAGGTGGAATAAAATGTGGAATGTAGAAAGAGGGAGAGGGAGAGAGAGAGAGAGAGAGAGAGAGAGAGAGAGAGAGAGAGAGAGAGAGCAGGAGCAGAGAGATATGGATGGTTGACATTGTTCCTAGTTGCTATACTGGTTTGAAAAAGAATTATCCCACAAGTTCAAGTGTTTGAATAATAGATAGTCTCCAGTTATTGTTACTGTAAGTTTTTTGGCCTTGCTGGAGGAAGAGTGTGAGCGAGTATGTGTTAAGCTTTGAGATTTTAATGCTATGTACCATTACATTTTTGTCCTTTACTTCCTAGATTTAGTTCAAAATGTAGGCTCTCAGTTGCTACTCTAGCCACTTTGGAGTCTAACCCTCTGGAATTATATGTCCAAATAAAACTTTTCTTCTGCTCATGTAGTTTATCACAATTATAGAATACAAGCAAAGATAGTTCCCCTCAAGAATTTTAATGTGAGATACTATTTCTAAAGACATTAGGCACATTTGTAAGGAAATGTAGTATTGACCTGGAGGAGAGAGTTCCCTGTGATTTGTTTACATAGTACTGAAAGGTGTTATGTGAGCAGCTAAGGGGACAAAACCTACCAAAATTTTGTCCAACTGTGAAACCTATGAATTTCAGTAATAACCTTGGATGTAAGATTTGACTATGTAACATAGAAGCTAAGATGTTATAGGTTATCCCAAACCAAATTTCAAAGTTCACCAGAATCAGGAGTCAATTTACTATTGCTATTTTGTGAAATGAACTCAGTATCAAACTACCCTTTATATTTATAACTTTCTATACATAAATTAGTGCATCTTTTCAACTTCCCTAAAAAATTTTCTTTGTGCGGTTGTCGTGGCTGACACAGAGACATAAAAAAGGTCAAGTGCAGGGAATAAGTGTCAGTGCTATGCTTAGTCAAAACTTTAGCATCTTGTTTCTAAGGCTAAGGGACTATAACAGGATAAGGGCAGAAAGACAGTAAGAGCCAGAGGGGTTTACTGTTCATTTAAGAATTGAGGTTGTAAGGAGAGTACCCTGATCTCCATTGTCTAGCCACCACACACTCCACCTTCCTCCAAAATTCCTGCTGCTATGAGGATTATCCAGGCAACACCATGGAAAACCAGATACCTAAATGTCTGGGCAAGAACATAATCAACAAGACCTGGGGAAATATGAAACCACCAAAGCTCAGCTACCTACCCTCAACAAGCCTAGGGTTTACTAAAGAAACTGAAGCACAAGAAGATTTTAAATCCAATCTTATAAAGATGATAGAACCCTTTAAAGATGCACCATGGTAGGGGTGTACCGTGGGTTGGTGACCATTCAGAGGTGAAAGGGAGGAGAAATGGGAAAGGTACCCTTGAAGGGGGAATCAACTGGGAAAGGAGGCAGGACTTGGGATGTAAATAAATAAATAAATAAATTAAAAATAGTACATGCTTAATATATTTGTTTGACAAAACAACTATTTGTCCTCTGTCCTCCACATACATGATATCACACACAGACACACACACACACACACAAACACACACACACACACAAAGTAAAATATTTAAAATATGTGTTTTATGTGGCATGTGTCATAACTGCATCATTTACTTGACTACATTCATGTATAATTTTAATCTATTCATGTGAAAAATTGGGTTGCATTAACAAGACTCACCAGTCTGCTACTCCTTCCTTCATGCCTGGTTGAACTGAAGCACACTTGGCACCTCGGCATTCTGCTCAAGCTTATGTCATATAAACAGTTTAGCCATTGACAGAAAAGCAGAGGTAACTACAAGGCAACTTGTAAAATATAGAAGGTTTGCCTCTCCTCCTAAGTGAGTTACCCTTTACTTTTTGTAGGAGTTTGAAGGACATGCTGGGGTGCAATCTGTAGAAACACATGAAGGCAGCTGGCCTACCCAGTTCCAGATGTTTTTTTTTTTTTTAGACGTGTACCACCATAAAAGGAAAGTGTGGACTTTGAAAGTAATAACAAATTGATAAATCCTCAGGTTTTACCCTGCTGATTTCGAGTGTGAACTCTGCCTTGTCATACTGCTACCAAGTATGTTTAGGACCCTAAAAATTGGCTGGATACCTTATGTATCAGGAGCTGCGAAAATATACAGTCTCTACAGGGTACTCAAATAGGTATTTACACTACTATTTAGCAGATTCTGACCAATTCAGAGGTAAGTAGAGGCTGACTGAAGAGTCATAGCTCTCAACAGTGAAATCTGCATTAGCACAATATCTCCTCCTGGATCCTAAAAATATACAACAGGAAATAGATGAGATTATGTACAGCAAGATATTTTTTTTATTTTTCTCTCATTAAATTATTCTTTCTGTTTTACCTTTAATTATATTTCTGATAATAAATAATACAAAGACAGATATCTACTAAGGAAGAAAGGGCTTTTAAATCTCTTCTGAGGTAGCCACCACCATCTACCAGTGCTATAGTACACTCCAGAATGCAAATAAGACAAAATATTCACTGAGACAAAACACTGTTAGGAGTAAGACTCCTCTTGTGATGCAATTGCAGTTGTACAAAGAGACCATAGGGAATGCAGATTGTAAACATTGACCAATAAAGCTCTCCTTAGAGACAAGCAGGTGTTAACCCTGAAATCTCTTACACAAAAGTAAAATTTCATTGCTTTATTGAAAATGCCTTTTTCTGAAGGGGTTTGCAAGCCCATAGGAAGAACAACAATATCAACCAACCAGACTCCCCAGAACTCCAAGAAGTAAAGCACCACCCAAAGAGTATACACTGAAGGACCCATGGCTCCAGATGCATATGTATCAGAGGATGGTGTTATCTAGTATCCATGGGAGAGGAGGCCCCTGGTCCCGTGAAGGCTCGATGCAGCAGTATAGGGAAATGCTTAGATGTTAAATCGGGAGTGGATGGGTGGGTGAGTAGAAGAGCAACCTCATAGAAGTGGGGGGAAAGGGCATAGGATAGGAGGTTTCGGGGGAAGACCAGAAAAGAGTTTAACTTTTGAAATGTAAATAAATAAAACAACTATGAAAAAAATTAAAAATGCCTTTTTAAAATAAAGTTGCTTTGATTGATTTGTGAGGTAAAGGGATATAAAGAAAAAACAAATTATGTTTTATTTTCTCTTCCTCATGTTTTTCCTCCTCCTTTATTTCACCCATTTGATCCTTTACATTCGCCACCTTGCTTACATACTCCCTGAGTTGCACCCTCAACTGGTTGAATGTATTTCACAAGATAAATGCTAGTTTAACATTATTTGCTGTGTCCATATCCATGTATAATTTAGAAAAATGGCATAATTACCTCTATAATATCTTAAAATTCATTTCTATAAGAGTCAATAGTTATTCATGATGAACCAGTATAAAAAAATTTACTGACAAAAATATCTTACTACCATGTGCTGTCAATAAAGCTCAGGCAAATATGTTACCAATTATGAAAATTTGAAGCAACCTTTGCTTTAGAGTTCACAAATGGCAGCCTACAGAGTGGGAAAGGATCTTCACCAACCTTACATCTGACTGAGGACTAATATCCAATATTCATAAAAAGCACCAACAACACAAATCACTTAATTAAAAATGGTGCACAAATCTAAACAGAATTCTCAACAGAGGAATCTCCAATGGCTGAGAAACTCTTAACGAGATGTTCAAAATCTTTAGTAATCATAGAAATTAAAATAAAATCAACTCTGAAATTCAATCTCACACCCGTCAGAATGGCTAAGATCTGAAACTCAAGAGATAACATATGCTGGTGAGAATGTGGAAGAAAGGGAATATTTCTTCATCACTGACGGAACACAATTTCTACAAACACTTTGGAAATCAATCTGGAATTTTCTCAAAATATGGAAAGAGTTCTACCTAAAGACACATCTGTACTACTTTTGGTAATATACCTGAAAGATATTTCAGTACCCCGCAAAGACACGTGCTCAACTACGCTCATAGAAGCTTTATTTGTAATAGCCAAAATGGAAACAGCTTACATATACTTCAAATGAAGAATGGATAAAGAAAATGTGGGACCTTTGCATAATGGAATACTATTCAGCTATTAAAACCAAAGACATCATGAATATTGCAGGCAAATAGATAGATCTTAAGAATATCATCATGAAGTATTTACTTATAAATTATTATTAGCCATCATACCCATGCTGTACTCCACAGACACAAAGAAGCTAACCAAGAGGGAAGGCACAAGCAAGGATCCTTGAATCTCACTTACATTGGGGAATAAAATATTCATAAGAGAAAGAAGGATGGATGGAATTAGGTGGGAGAGGTGACGGGAAGGGAATGGGTATTTTGGGATTAGATGTGGGAAGGAAAGGAGGTGTCCAGGACCACCTGGTCTACTTATACCTTTCTTTTACTGCGCTAGGTGTTTTCTGCTTCATTGGCCCTTGTTTCCAAGTAGCATACATGGTGGTTACCACCAGCCAAGATTACTGGAGACTTTCTGCTAGTTTGCTTCTACTCAAGAGTGAGTTTCACTCTATTGTTAGTTAGAGGTTTCAGGATATTGAAATTTTTTTAGGTAAGAAGTTTCTGGGAAATCAAAACTTAAGCCATTGGTTTCTTATGTGACATAGGTTTATTGTTGCCCTGACTACCAGTTTGTGTTGTATGATTTTTTCTGGTTATAAGCAAGTGCTTTTTTTGCTTGATTAAATGAGACTTGATCAGAATACTGTCTTGTCTCCATTTCTTTTGACTCTTCTCCCATCCATTCCATTCCCCTCTACAGGGTCTCCACTGATGTTACCGCAGGCCAGGACACTTGGCGCCCAACCTGTGGGGCCTGGATACAGGGGCCTCCATAAGGAAGAACACTCAGGTGGCCTGCATTGTATACAGAAATTCCTTCAAATGCCATGGGAGCCTGTTGTGGTCGAAATGAAGGTGAGTGACAGACATTATGGGACAAGCATTAAGCCTACATGAGGTCTATGTGAGACAATTAAAAGAGACATTAAAGGTGTGAGCAGTAAAGTAAAACAAATTATTTATTTAACTCTTTTTGATTTTGTTAAGGATCTTTGCCCTTGGTTTCCTCAAGAGGGAACTATCGATATTAAAAGATGGAATAGAGTAGGAGATGCTTTTAAATCTTTCTATAACACTTTTGGGCTTGAAAAGGTTCCTATGACTGCTTTTTCTTATTGGAATTTAATTTATTAAAGAATTAATAGATCGAAAGGAGACTTGCCGGACAGTAATAGCTCTGATATCACAAACTGAGGAGATTCTAAAAGGTTCCTCCAAGACCAATAAGTTCAAAACACAGGGAGAAGAGCATATTAACTAATTTCCCTAGAAAGTGAGAATGAGGAAGCACAAGGGGGACACAAGGTACATGAGGACAGAAAAGAGGTTCACAAAAAGACGAAAAAAGAGAAAACTCTGATATTAGACTCAAGCCAGATGTGAGAACTGAAAAATGTCCTCCTCTTAAAGATCTATCTGACCACGACACTGAAAATGACGCAAAAATATCGATAGTTCCCTCTTGAGGAAACCAAGGGCAAAGATCCTTAACAAAATCAAAAATTTAAATAAATCATTGGTTTTTACCTTTACTTCTCACACCTTTAATACCTCTTTTAACTGTCTCACATAGACCTCATGTTGGTTTAATGCTTGTCCCATAATCAGACTCTATCACTCACCTTCATTTCGACCACAGCAGGCTCCCATGACATCCGAAGGAATTTCTGTATACAATGCCGGCCACCTGAGTCTTTTTCCTCATGAAGGCCCCTGTATCCAGACCCCATACTTTGGGCAACAAGGGTCCCAGCCCGTGGATACATCAATGGAGACCCTGGAGAGGGGAGTGGGATGGATGGGACAAGAGGCATGAGAAATGGAAACAAGACAGTATTCTGATCAAGTCTCATTTAATAAAGCAAAAAGCACTTGCTTATAAGCAGAAAAATCACGCAACACAAACTGGTAGTCAGGGTAGCGATAAACATAAGAAACCAATGGCATGTTTTGATTTCCCAGAAACTTCTTACCTACAATAAATTTCAATATCCTGAAATCTCTAACTAACAGTAGAGTGAAACTCACTCTTGTGTAGAAGCAAGCTAGCAGAAAGTCTCCAGGCTGGTGGTAACCCCCACATATGCTACTTGGAAACAAGGATCCATGAAGGGGAAAACACCTTGCTCAGGCAAACAAAGGCATAAGTAGGCCAGGTGGCCCTGGACAGAAAAACTTCTTTAAACAGAAATTTAGAGGTTCAACGAATTTAGGACTCTTGGCCACAGAACTGTAATTGTAAGTAATACAGTCAAATTAATATGGCTTTGATCGAGTAAATTCTTTGATAGTCAAAGTGTTTTGTACAATAATTAGGATGTTTGCTAAGATGGGGAGAAACAAAAAATTCAGAGATATTCAGAGCATCAACTCTACAACTTTATATACATTGGACTGATAAAAAGAACCAATGATAGGAAAGACAAAACTTATTTTAATTATTTATTTTAAAGGAGAGATGGGAGAGAGAGAGGGAGGGCTAGAGGAGGAGGCTCATTTATCCTTGTTCCTTAGCCAGGTATGTTCATGGCTCAGGGACCAGGGCTACCTGCTCACATATGCACCTTGAAGAGAAAAAAGAATAAGAAAAAGCAAGGGGTGGCAGTTTTTTTGCCATTGTCACCTTGTTTCTGACTGTATATATGGGTCAGAAAATATATGCTGTTCATAAGGCATAGATTCCATGGTAGGATATGTGGTGATGTAGCAATGGTGGGATATTAATCTTCATGCATACTTTGGCAGAAATAGAAATTGTTATTTTTTTAAATAAAATATTTAAAATAAAATATTTAACAGGATAATTTAATATTTACCTATATGAATGGAGTTAATTTTCATTTCTATTTATCTCACAATTGCCATTCTCCTTAACTGAATTAAATATGGACTGAGAACTTATCCTGGCGTGGTACTATTTGCAGGTCATGGTTGGCTTGGGACCTTCAGGAACACAGAGAACCAACCTGAGGAGAGGAAATACCAGGCAGTACCTGGTAGATGTCTGATGTACTAGTCTCTCAGATCTTAACCATAGCCATATGATTACACCTAGTTCAGCATTCTGTGGTATTGAATATTAATTTCTTATACCCACTGACCAGAAATATCCTATCCTCATTTTTACCTAGTCCTTAGCAACATGGCTAAGAAGAACGGATTCTTTCTCTATATGTCAGTAGTAACCCACCACTACAGGACAAACATTACCCTTATATACCTCCATTTATCCCTCTAAACTCTTTTCCCATTTATACTGATGCCAGAATGTCTGTGTTAGATTTAAATGCACAGGTTGAAGGAGCAGTATGGGACAAGATCTTTCCAGTTTCAGTCTGCACTCCAAAGCTGGCCCTGTACCACAGCTTGTCAACTGAAATTTTGCCTGGAGAGAGCAATTCTGTACACGAGTGCTGATGCACTGGCATACAGAAGGGATGAGCCACAGTCAGAGACAGCAAGACCAGCTAACACCAGAGATCATGAGATGGCAAGAGACAAGTGCTAAACATAAGCAACAGGAAACCAAGCTACTTGGCATCATCAGAACCCAATTGTAACACCACAGCAATCCCTGGATAACCCTATACACTGGAAAAGAAAGGTTTGGGTTTAAAATAAAATCTAAAAAAATTATTTAAATTGGTTTTGTAGGATTCAAAGCAAATGACAAATTGTTTTAAAAAATGTTGGCTGGATAAAATGCACAGGTCATGACCACACTGCCAATAAAGGCATAGTTGCCAAATAAATATTGAGAATCTGAGTTAACTGTTCATCTTCAGAGCTTGGCTTTTTTCAGTGTACAGACTACTATGCCCTAGGCAGTGTTCCTCCAAATGCCACTTTGAGGTATCATGAAATTGAATGTTTAGGAAATCTCTAATATCTAACCACATACGAATCAGTTTTTCCTCTTATTTACTGAAATCACTTCTTTTTGCTCTGTAGTCAAGGTTTTTTTGTGTGGCTGCTTGGAATTAAATTACCTTACACAGTGACTACAGGAAAATTGAGGGCACAGCTTTTTTTTTTACTATATTAATTAGTATAATTAATTAGCATGATTAATTCTGATTATATAAGGTATCTGACAAAGTGTTTTACTTAAAAGTGTTCACCTTATCATGCCAAACAGTTTGAAATTTCCCATATGCTGTAAAGTGAATACTGTTGAGAAAATCAATCATCTGAAGTTTGTTAAAATCTGAAGAATCTACCTCCTAGTAGTTTATTGTGAGTCTCTTTTCCACGGGAATATTAATTTACATGGCACACTAAAACTAAAATATGTCCATATAAAATATATCTTTCAAATTCTGAAAATATTTTGAAAAATATCTACTAGAACAACATATTTTCCAGATACAAATCTGTTAGGTTCAGGAGTATATGTGTTGCCCTCTTATAAACTGGGTCACCTCAGCACAGCAAACTTATGGTTACTAGGATTACAACTGTGCTTGAAAAAGAGGTACATTATAAATATCCTTTCTCACATTATGAAATTAGGAATATGGCTGAGAATAATATGCATGCACATTCTTTAAAATATCAGACTTTGATGAACTCATTCACTGTAATCTATGGTGAACCATCTCAGAAAAATTACCTCCTAGCAATGTTCACACTTCTGTTCACATCACCATTGTTCAAATTTGACAAGGGAGGAATACATTTTGGAATAAACCACAGAATGAAATATTAAATATCAGTATACAGCCATACCTTGATTAATTATAGCAATTAATTCAGCCCAACGTATCAAGAAACAAATTTGTCACTGTGAAAATATCACAAAAGGAAATATATATAAGCCTAGATGATAAAGCCCTCTACCCACACAGGGATTTCCTGTATGGCATTTTTCCTAAGTAAGCACCTATACACATATTCACTATTGAACTCATTAATAACACAGTTGTTTGCCATTATAAGTTTTAGCATGTCTAAGCAATAAATACAGTAGAATTTCAGTATGAAAGGTAAAGTATAGTACTCATCTAGAGTGTATATGCTGTAAACAGAGAGTGTAGGGTAACAGTTCCTCTGAGGAAATCAGTGTTATGGGAGCCCAAAAGTGAAGGTTATAGTCATCACAGTAAGTACAGAGTCGAAATGCCATATAATGCATCACCTGTCATTGGTGGGGAGTGATGAGCCACCACTAATTCACCAGTGTGACTCATGGGCTAAGTATTTGAATAATTGACTCCCACATGTGCACACCATGGTCTTTTCACTACCTTCAGCCAAAGTCTTCAAACCCTTTATTTGCCTAGAGTCTGATCCAATTTTGTATCACCTTGTGCTTGTTCAAATTCTTATTTGAATAAGACACACGTTTCTGTGTTGTCCAATTTGACATTCTTATCTTTTTCTTTTTTTCCAACTCAGAATTTGGAATTTACACATCAGACATTTTATTGTAGCATGTTCTGATTGATACTGGCATAATTTTTAATAAATTTTTATTAGATATATTTCTTTACTTACATTTCAAATGTAATTCCCCTTTTGAGAAATTTTACTGAAGTTTATAGTGAAATGTAAAAACCAAGACTGTACAGAATTTTCCTCTTTTTATGGGTTGGAGACGGGTAATTTTGTGCTGTAGCTCTTTCATACTAGAGAAAAAAAATAAAATAATATAGAAGTGACAAGAGGAGAGTAGAAAGGAAGCTATAAATTTTCGTTTATGTTTAAAGAAATCTTCATAAAGGAAACAAAGTAAGTTTTGGAAGTCATCCTTACTTAAAAATATTATTTAAAGGCAATGGTAAAAAGTTGTAAATATTTGTAGATGTGTGGCATTTTTCTTCCTTCTATCAGGTTAGATGGAAAGATGTTATTAATTTCAAATAAGAAGGTATTTTTATAAAATTTTATAACAGGTATTAAAAAACACTTGATTAGATTACTTTTGTCAATAACTTGAAGTTGTTAAGGTTATAAATGACCTAAAATTGACATGGAAGTTTTGGTATCTCCACAATAAGGAAAAACATTTTTGGGTTTAGGCAATAAGCCCCTGCATGCATTGTGGAGCACTTCAATGACAATAATCAGTCAAATGAAAACTTCAAATCTGCTATAAAATTCTAGACAAAGGAAGTACAATGAGAAATAATTTCTTGAATAAAGCCTATGCCAGACCTATATTTTAAAATTGAAATTGAAAGGATGTTCAATGGCAGAGGACTGAAACATATAAGTACATATAGACTGGCTAGACACCCCTAAGGCCCCTGCTTATATATCCCAGACATCAGGATTATAAGCATGCACAAAAACATCTATTTTAAGTTCTTAATGAAGCATGGTGTATTTTTCTTTTTTACATTTATTGTTTTTTCATTTATTCATTGATTGATTTTTATACACCAATTGTAGATCTGCCTCCACCCAGTTCATCCACCATCTGAAGGGCTATCCTCAAATTATCCCTCCTTTTACCTCTACCTCTAAGAATGTGGAGGTCTCCCTTGGGTACCAATCAACCTTATTACTTCAAGTCACTGAAGAACTAGGCATATCCTCTCCCACTGAGACCAGATCAACACACATTTAAGGGGAACAAGACCCACAGGTGGGAATCAGAGTCAGGGACAGCCCCTGCCTCCTGCCCTACAGTTGTTGCCACCCACGAAGACCAAGCTGCACATATTCTACATATGTGAAGCAGTCTCAGTCTAGCTGATGTATGCTCTTGGATGGTTGTTCAGTCTCTGAGAATACCCGACACTCCAGATAGGTTAGTTGACTCTGTTGTTCTTCTTGGGGACCCCCTAATACAGCCTGTTCCCTCAGTTTTTTCCAAACCCTATAACAAAACTCTATCTACACTGACTAATGTTTGCCTGTGGTTCTCTGCATTAGTTTCTTTCAACTGCTGAGTGAAGTCTCTCAGAGGATAGTTATATTAGGCTACTGTCTGGAAGATTAACAGATTATCATTAATAGGGCTGGGTTAATATTTCCTTATGCAATAGATCTCAAGTTGAGCCTTGTACTTTTTGTCCCTGTACTTCTTGAAAGCAGGAAATATTTGTGTTAAAATGTTTTATAAGTCAGTTGTGGTTCTTATTCTTCCACTAGGAGTGGGTGGCCACTTCAGGCTCTATATCCCTTACTACTTGGTGTCTCTGCTACAGTCACCCATAGATTCCTTGGAACTTCCCACATCCTATGTCTCTGACATATCCTAGAGATGTTCCTACCTTCCCACTGCTGATTTCCATTCACTCTACTGGCCCTCTACCCCATGCTTTACTTACACCTGACGGTCCCACCTTCAACATTGTTCCCCTCTCCATTCCCTCTTCCACCAAGGTCCCTCCTTTCATCCAACTCTAATTAATGTTTCATTTCCCCTTCTGAGTGAGATTCTAGCATCCTCCCTTGGGCCCTCCTTGTTAATAGCTTATTAGGTCTGTGGATTATAATGTGGGTATCCTGGACTTTCTGGCTAATTTGCAATTATAAGGAAGTACAAAACTTATATGTCCTTGTGGGGCTGGGTTACCACACTCAGGATGATGCTTTCTAGTTCCATCCATGTGTTCAGCAAATTTAGTGATGTCTTTGCTTTTAATGGCTGAGTAGTATTCTATTGTGTAAATATAACACATTTTCTTTAGCCATTGTGCATTTAAAGGACATATGGATTATTTCTGCAGTGAGAGACATCTGGGTTGTTCCTAGCTTCTGCTTACTGCAAATAAAACTGCCATGAATATAGTTGAGTAAATGTTTTTGTAGTGTGGTGGCACGTCTGGGGTTATTTGCCCAGGAGTGATGTATAAATGGGGTCTTGTTGTAGAACTATCCCAAATTTTTTGAGAAACCAACAAATTGATTCTCAGAGATGTAGTACAAGTTTAATCTCCCACCAGCAATGAAGGAGTGTTCTCTTTGCTCCCTTTCCTAACCAGAATATGTTGTCCCTTGAATTTTTTATCTCACCTATTCTGATGGGTGTAACGTGGAATCAGAGAGACACTTTGATTTGGATTTCCCTGATGACATTAGACATTCCTCTGTTGAGAATTTTCTCTTTTACTCTGTACTCCATTTTCAGGGATGAATTAGAACAGGTGAGTGTGAGCTATCACAATCTTTGTGAGGTTGTATGTGTATCAGCTGTGTTGTTACTAGGTGGCGCTATTTCTTTTTACTCACCTACCACCACCTCTGGTTCTTACAATATTTCTGCCTCCAGAAGGAAGTTTAAAAATTAAGTTTTCCTGCTGCATTATACAAAATACTGATCAGACTACTAAATCTCAATATATAAGATTACACTGCTAATAATAAAAATTTTATAAAGATGACATATATGTTTGACAGCTGTCACAAAGACTTCAGGAGTAATTGTCCCCACCTCTGACAACCTAAATTTGAACCCTGGAATCCATATGAAGCTTTAAATCCCTTGGATAACTAGGGGTTTTAAGGAACTTTGAATAGTCTTCCTATGCCAATTTAAGGTGCATCAGCTTGAAGAAAGATAGGTAAATTAATAGGCCCACAGTTTTGTGTAAAATATGTCTTTATACAGCCTTGAAATTGAAAGACAGTTGGAAGGGCTTTTATGGCAGAAAAATGAAAGCCTGTCAGGCCTTTGTCTGAAATCAAACCAGATATGAAATAGGCTGGAAGTTAGCTATCTTAATTATCTATCTTGAAATGTGTCAAGTTCATTGTCTATTTGTGACCCTTCTTTCCATATTTCTGCCAGCAATTTAAGTTCTAGGCTCTAATATATATGGCCTACAAATGTCAACTAAAGTCCTCATAGGGGACATCACTGTAAACTCATATTTCTTCTTCTTGTCTTCTTCCTCTTTTCTTTTCTTTTAAATCTCCCTTGAATGGGTCTTTGCTTTGTGAATCAAAATTGATGCCATATATGAAATACTTCTTTGAGTAAATTATACTTTAATAAATCAGAATGAACCAATCTTACTTTTGCTGTTGTATCTGCATAAGAAGAGGAAACTTTATAGCCAGTTTTTCCAAAGCCATGCAGTGTCCTTAAGGACCATATTCATCTGAATAATGATCTGAACAAGTAGAACACCAGGAGGAGAAGCTGGGACAGCCCTGGCTCATGCTTTTGGTTTTTTGAATAGTTCATGTTTTAACTTGTTCTACTGTGGGCAGGTAACTGTTGTGGTGTCCTCAGTAATAAGTAGCAATATCTTCAGGCTGCAAACTGGTAATACTGAGGGTATAATCTTTTCCAGACCCACTGCCACTAAACCTTGATGGGGTCCCAGGAGACAAATTGGATCCAGCATGGATCAGATGCTTAGGAAAGATCCCTTGTTTTTGCTGATATCAATTTAATGCATCGCCAATGTTCTGACTGGCTAGATACTTGATGGTGGTTGTATCTCTTAAAGGTAGTTTCAAATGGAGACTGAGTCATCTAGATGTCACAAAAACTATATAATGCTTCCTTCAAAGGTCAACTCAGAAGTTTCTTGACAAGCCAGGTACCACTGACCAATTGCCATTAGCAATGCTGTCCTCAATACTGGGGTCCAGAGTAGCAGCAGCCCAAGCAGGCAGGAGCTCTCATGTCTCTGCTGTGTTCTGATTGGGACTGACTCCTACACAGGTGTAACATCCTATTAACAAGTCCTCAGGACCATGGGTTGGTCTCTAGTTACATGAAAATCAAAAGAGTCTCCAGATTAGGTGGGCAAAATTGCAACAATGTCTCAAGCTAAGGAAATGAACTTGAACCAGCCTCTCAAGCATATGTTCTCAGTATGACCAATTTTCTGCAAAAAATATGTTTCTCTCTAGGACTCAAAGAACACCCTGGCTCTGCTCTCCAAGGAATTGATTTTTTTTCATTTTTTTCATACATAGTTTGTGACATTTATTTATTGATAGCTTTGCATGTTTGTCCATCTTTCACAACTGCCATTCAAATATTTGGAAGATGCCTTAGGAGTAATCTTTATTTTCTCATTTAGATATTCTTTGGGCAAGAAAGAGTTATTGGGCTTATTTCCCAAAATTAGGTGCTATGGTTACCCCTGTATACCACCAATTAATGATGTGAATTGTACAAGAATAATAATCATAGATAGACTTAATTATTGATAAGATACAAATATACATTTGAGTTTTGAAAGAGATAAAAATATGTAAATAAGTAATATATGCACTACAAAGGTAGACATCCCTCTGGATACATCATTTATATTTTCTAAAGAAAAGCAGTTATTGATACTTGTTATGGTTCTATAATACCGTAAGAATTCACAAAGATAAAAATATAAGGATATAAAGCAGAGGACATTCCGAGTGAGTAAAGTCATGGGTGAATGTATGTTATCAATATTAATGATCATATCAAGGAATTCAAGGCATTGGATTCATAAAACATTGGCAAATCAAGTTTCTGATATGGTTCAGGCTCAAAAGTAATGATCTTCTTGGAAGTCCTGCATGACTGTTTATGAATAATTGAACAGTGTGTGAAAAGTCTTTCTGTTCTCTTTTTATAGAGAACATGTGGAGATCAGCTAACTTCCTCCTATACTGAAGCTAAGGTTCTAGGTTGCAGGGGACAGGAGGCAGCAAAATCCAACAAACTCCAGCTTTACTGTCTGTCTGTCATCTGTCTGTCTGACATCTCTTCTTTTGCCATTAGCTCTCTGCAACTATTCAGAATTCCAGGACACAAGCTTTGCTGGTAGAGCATATGAAAACAGAGTATTGGAAAGAAAAGGTCTAGGAAAGACATCCTCAGGATATGGTGCAAAGAAAAAAGGATCATAGGATGTGTAGCAGAGAAGGAATGAGGAGAGTATCCTTACATGATAGAAAACCTTGGTTCAGATTGGTCCCCTGAGAATCAGTTGTTCTTAAGGACATTTTATATTGAAGCCATTTACTGCATGATTGGACAGAAGCTTGAAACTGGACATCACGATTGGAACATTATAAGTACTCAAATCCTCAAGTGCTAACCTCAAATATTGGGTGAATTTTATACAAAACCCAGTGTAGGGAAGCCTAATCGGTCTGCCTAATTCTTTAATTCTGTCTTATATTATCAGTAATAAATGAAATACCATTTCTTCTGTAAAAAAGTCAAATTTGGGTTCCTATTAATTTCTGTTTTAGATGAATTAATTAGTGATCGCTCCACATTTTCTATTTAGGAAATATTGTATCACACTTTGAACACAATATACGTTGAAATGCATTTGTAATATAAAATGTAATACAAGTCAGCTCAATGGAACATTGCTATTACCAATTTTTCTATGATTTTTATTTAAAAAGGCTTGAATGTGTGCTCAAATTCATGTTTCTGAACTCATTGCATATCAACTCATGTTTATGTAAGACAATGAATTTGCAGGATCACAAGCTTCCACAGGATGAGAAGGAAACATCTCCAAGTGGCTGAGGTTTGTGCACTACACACGCACGCACGCACACACACACACACACACACACACTCACACGCACACACACACGCACACACACACACAAAGTAAATGTAATTTTAAGTAAATACATAGAACTAGAGAGTTGGCTCAGTAGTTAGAAGTGTATGCTCCTTTTCCAGAAGATCCATGATACTTTGGAATTTCTAGAACACCTATTTAGTATCTCACAACTAACTGTAACTCCATTTGCATTAATCCAGTTTCTTTTCCTGTGATATGTCATAATTGCACACATATCCATATATACACAGAGACTTAAACATGCATACATTTAAAATAAAAATATTTTAATTACTTAATTAATTTTTAAAGATGGTCTTCTCCCAATTGTGTATTCTTTACTTCTTCCCTTAAAAATTAATTGGCAGCCTAATTTTAGGCTATCTAATCTACTACATTGATACAGGTATTTGATTTATGTCAATACAATACTGTTTCACTTACTTCAAAAAATATCTTTATACTTTAGGATTTCTCATAATTTTTATTGGGATAGGTATATGCTGGTTAATTTATCAACTGACTCATCAAGCTGCCCTCATTTGGGCAGAGAAATCCTGAGCAAATATTTTCTCTCCATTCAGATTGACCTCTGGGCAAAAGTGAGAGACATTTTATTGATTTATGATTGATTTGGGAATGCCCAACCCATTGAGAACACTAGTAGCCTCAACAAATAGTCCTAGATTGTATGAAGAAGAACACTGAACAAACTATTTGGAGCAAGTCATGAGGAAGACCCAGTAAGTAGCATTTGTCCATGATCACCTCCTACTTGAGTTTCTGCTCTACGTTTTGTCAATGACAAACTGTATTCTGTACATGTAAGTCAAATAATCTCTTTCCTCTCCATGTTAATTTGAATAGTATTTTATCACAGGAACATAAACATAATAATTACAGTGCATTTAATCCCTTTAGTTGAAGGTTATTTCTAAGTCTCTCTCCAGTGCCCTTCTACGCTCCCATAACATCTACTCATTTTTGTCACTTAATGATACAGAATATCGTGAAATCAGAAGCACATGGCAGAGGTGGTTAGACTTATGGTACACAAGAGGCACAGGATGTAGTATCTGCTTCCTGTAGAATTTCTCAATAAAGATTCTCACCAAAGTTTCAAGTCAAAGGAGAAGATGTTCAACCTCCATTAATACCTGCTCTAAACCATATGAGGTGAAGACTGAACCTCTCCTGTGATGTGTTCAATATAGTTTGAAGCATCAGGATCTCTCTTTCTTAGATTGTGGATTTCTTAGAACTGTTGAAGGTTCAAATGATTAGTGAGCACACACACATGGCAGTGTGCAGTAGATGCACACAAAATGCTGTCAGAGGACCAGAGAGACAAGGATTAATGTCAGATATATGGCCACTTTCTAGACCAACCACTTCTTCATATGCAAACAGTCTGAGTACATAGAAAGACAAGTATGAGAAGCTGAGGCAAAACAGCCTCCAACTTCTAATTCCCTGTTTAGTTTACAGTTTGACATATCACTGTGTGAGGTCTACTATAATTCTATAGGCAAATTTAAGTTTCATCATCTTCAGACTATGCTTTGGATGGTTATAATGAAACTTCTCCCAGAATATTGGCCACTGAACCTAGATTGACCACCATGCTGCAAATAGGGAGCATAGCAGAGAAAAATCATAGGCATTAGTCTGAATTTGTGCTAGTATCAGTTGAGGTTATTGCTATTGTTCTGACTTGCTAGGCAAGTAATGTTAACTGTTTCCTATAGATGCCAACAGAAAGGAATGATATTGAATCACTTGGATATTACATCTGGCACTCTGCAGTAGAAAATTATAAATAACACAATAAGTAATATTCATAATAATAAGTTATTGTTTAGCATACTGGATCTTAAGCAGATGCAGACTCATCCTCTGAAAAGCTGCACCAATATACTAGATCTACTCAATGATGGAAACCAAAGATAAAAAAGAAAACTTACATTCTGAAGTTGACATCTTCAAAAGAACACCAGTTCCTGTAATACTGCTGAGGGTCATGTGTGTGTCAGTAGACCTGACCAGTCGCTGGAGTCCAGGTTGATGTCAAAGGACTGTGTTGTCCCTTGACAATATGTGAATGTGCATGGCCTATGAAATGGCCTGAATTTGTGATAGTGGCTGTGGACTATACTGTACCCAAGGATTTTACTGATGTGAGTGACATGTTCTGACACCTGAGACCATACTTGTATCCATGTCCAGGCTGCTGTTAAGAGCCATGTCTGGGTACAAGGTATATGTGCATCTGTCTCCTCTCACCTTCTCTATTTGTTTGTTTTTAATGTACAGAATAGCTATTGATTTGTGCAGGTCTGTTTTGTACCCTGCCATATTATTCAATTTGTTTATTTCTGGAAGGTTTTTGATAGAATTTTAGTGATCTCTAACATATAGTATTATTTCAATTCCAAATTTGAATACAATTTGATTTCTTCTTTCCTTATTTCTATCTCTCTGATTTTATTTATTATTTTATTTGCTTCAGCTACAATTTCTATTACAGTATTGGAAAGGAGATCATTGTAAGGGTCTTAAAACTTTCTAGAACCTTTCTGACTAGAGCCCATTTATATACTTTTAGTCTCACATGTATAATAAGATGTGCTATGACATGTCAAAGGATCTCAATTTACATTTGATCCAAAGTGGTTTTAAAATCATAGATTTAGATAGTTAATTCCACCCTGTTGCAGCTATTGTTGGCCTCCAACATAGCAGCACTGCATGGCATGGGAAAGAAAACACACTACTCCTGCTTAAGGTTCTAAATTAACCCCATTGTTTTACAGTAAGGAAAGATGGCATCAGCAAGAAGTGAACAATATAAATGCAGGGGAAACAAGAGTGCCCTCTCTTTCTCTCTCTGCCCCTCTCTCTATGTGTTTTTCTCTGTGTCTCTGTGTCTCTGGGTCTCTCTTTCTCTCGGTTTCTCTGTCTCTATGTATCTCTGTCTCTATGTATCTCTGTCTCTCTGTGTCTCTCTGTCTCTCTCTGTCTCTGTCTCTGTCTCTCTCTCTCTTTCTCTCTCTCTCTCTCTCTCTCTCTCTCTCTCTCTCTGTGTGTGTGTGTGTGTGTGTGTGCTTTAATGCTGTTTCTTTGTGGCCAAATCACTTGAGCAAAGGAGCAGTAAGTCATCACATGATTGGAAAAGCCAGGATCCAGGTGGTAACCTACCTTTCATATTCATACACATTAGATACTTCTCTCTAGAGTAACTTGAGTATTTCTTATATACATTTCAAGTGTTATTCCCTTTCCCGGTTTCCGGGCAAAATCCCCCTCCCCCCTCCCCTTCCTTATGGGTGTTCCCCTCCCAACCCTCCCCCCATTGCCGCCCTCCCCCATAGTCTAGTTCACTGGGGGTTCAGTCTTAGCAGGACCCAGGGCTTCCCCTTCCACTGGTGCTCTTACTAGGATATTCATTGCTACCTATGGGGTCAGAGTCCAGGGTCAGTCCATATATAGTCTTTAGGTAGTGGCTTAGTCCCTGGAAGCTCTGGTTGCTTGACATTGTTGTACTTTTGGGGTCTCGAGCCCCTTCAAGCTAAGAAGTAAATTTTAAATTTGAAGCTGCAGTCACCATTAAAATAATTATCTCACACGGAGTTATCATTTCAAAATGAAAACTGAACGATACAGCCTAATTTTCCCTTGCCCCACCAATCCCCCCTGCTCACGGAGCCATCTGGGTCAATCCAAGTTGCCCTGTGTATCTTGCTATCCCAGGGGGACCTCCATTCTCCCAAACCTCTCCACACACCTTCACTAGACCTGCAGATACATACCCACACATACCTGTGGAAGTTGAACCATACAAACTTGCTGATTTGGAGACATACAGCCCCAGATATCCATAAGATACCTACCACATCAGGATCATAGAGTTTAACCTCTTCCCAATACCAACCACAACCGGAACATCCAGAGATGAAAGCCATTCAGATGACTAATGGCGCTCAAAAAAATCAACAAAATCTAGGGCAACATGGCTCATTTAGAGAACAGCTACTCTACTTGAGCAAGCCCTGAATATCATAACACAATGAAAACATAATAAAATAACTTTAAATGTAATCTTATAAACAAAATAGAGATCTTTAAAGAGGGAAGGAGTAAATTCCTTGAACAAATACGGGAAAATACAGTTAAATGGGTTTTGAGAAGTAAAAAACCCCTTAAAGACATAAAGGAAAATACAATTTATAGGTGAAGGAAAGAATAAAATGGTGCAAAGCCTATAAGTAGAAATAGAAGCATAAAGTGAACACAAACTGAATTCTGGAGATAGAAAACCTACGAAAGATAACAGATGACTGACATAAGCATCACCAACAAAATGCAGGAGATGTAAGAGAAAATCTCAACATAGAATATACTATAGAAGAAATTGATATATCAGTCAAAGAAACAGTTAAATCTGAAAAAAATTAACACAAAACATTCAGGAAATATTGGAACTGAAGAATAATAGAAAAGATAAACAATCCAAACTCTAAGGCCCAGAAAACATTTTTAACACAAACATAGAAGAAAAGTTTTGCAGCATAATGAAAGAGATGCCTATCCATATAAAAGAAGTTTATAGAATACTAATTAGGCTGGAGCAGCAAAGAAAGTCCTCCTGGCATATAATAATCAAAACACAAAATCTACAGAACAAAGAAAAGGAGTAAGAAAATATGGTAGGTACCATGTAAAGGCAGATCTATCAGAATTACATCCAACTTCTCAACAGAGACTGTAAATGCTAGAAGGTTCTAGACAGATATCTTAAAACCTCTAAAAAGAACACAGCTACCAATACAAGCTATTAAAATCAGCAAAACTCTCAATTTCCATAGATGTACAAAATGAGATATTTCAAGACAAACCCAAGATCAAATAATATCTATCTCCAAATTCAGTGCTAGAGGGCATATTAGAAGGAAAACTGCAACCCAAGAAGGATAAAAACATTCAGAAAACAAAGAAAGTAAGCAATTCCATGCCAATAATATCAATGCACACATACATACATACATACATACATACATACATACATACATACATACACACACACACACACACACACACACACACACACACCACATTAACACCAACAACATTAAAAGAAAGGAATTAGCAAAAAGGAATTAGCAATCATTGGTCAATAATATCTCTCAACATCCATGGAATCAATTCCCTAATAAAACAACATAAGCTAACAGAATGGGTTTGAGAGAAGGATCCATTCTTGTATGCGGCAGGATCATGCCAGAGGAATAGGATCCACAGAAAAGAAATCACTTCAGGGACAGCTTTCACTCCAGTTGTTGTGGACCAGCATGAAGATTTTAAACAATTTTTTCTTCGTTGTTTTTTACTTTGCTTTGTTTGTTTATTTGCTTTGAGACAGGGTTTCTCTGTGTAGGCTTGACTGTCCTGGAACTCACTATGTAGACCAGTTTGGCCTCAAACTCACAAAGGTCCATCTGGCTCTACCTCCCAAACATTGAGATTAGACATGTACACCACCATGACCATGCTGAAATGCTACTTTCTATCCTCTTTCCCATATATATTGTGCTGTTCACCAAAATTCTTTGCAGATCTTGAATGATCAATTCTCTAATTCATATGGAAAATTTATAAAACCCTAGATAGCAAAAACAACCATAAAAGAACCGACATCATCCCTGAATTTGAGGTGCAGTGATTCTAATAAAAACCACATGGTACTGACATGAAAACAGACATGTTGATCAATGGAATCAAATCAAAGAACCAGAAATAAACCCACATGCCTATGGACACTTGATTTTTGACAAAGAAGCTAAAATCATACAAAGAAAAAAATAAAGCATCTGCAATAAATGATACTGGTGTAACTGGATGGCTGCATGTTTAAGAATGCAAAAGATCCATATTTATAATCCTGAACAAATTAAGACCACATGGATCAAACAGCCTAATATAAAACCAGGTATACTAAATTTAATAAAAAAAAATGGGGAGTAAGCTTGAAGGGATAGTACAGGAGACTAATTGGGCACCATTATTTATGCAGCCATACAGAAGGAACTAGAAAATATCCTGTGTCAGATTACCCAGACTCAGAAAGACACACATTTTTTTTATTCAGTTATAAGTGGATATTAGCCAGAAAGTACAGGATAACCATGTTACAATTCACTGACCCAAAGGAGCTAAGTATCAAGGATAGCCGAAGGGAAGATCACTCAGGAAGGGAATAAAATAGACATTGAAAGTGGATGGATGGATGGAACTGGGCAGGAGATGGGTGGAGATCAGGTGTTGCAAAAGTGAGAGAAAGTGATGGATGGGAGAGCGAATTGAAACTGACCATCTCTGGAACCAAGCCTAAGACCTGAGCAGAGAGATGTTCTTGAAAATCTATGGAGGTCACTGTAGCTGAGATTCCACGCAGCAAGGAATACAGAATATAAAGTAGTCACCTCCTGTAGACAGGCCTTATTTTCAATGGAGGCACAGGGAAGCAAAACCACCCACAAAGTAAATTCATTCTATCTACTAGACATATGGGGATAAAAATAGAAAAGAGATTGTGCAAGTTGCCAATTCAACTGGCCCAACTCAAGATCCACCCCAAGGGAGAGGGACAACCCCTGACACTATTATTGATACTCTGCAATGCTTACAGACAGAAACCTAGTATAATGTCTTCTGAGAGCCTTCATCCAGAAGCTGAGAGAAACAGATGCAGAGAATAACAGCTAAACAATAGTTGGAGCTTGGGTGTCTTGTAAGAGTGGGGCAACGAATTGAGGGAAACAGAGGGGTCAAGAATACTCCAAGAAGACATGCAGAGTAAAATAACCTGAGCCCATATGGGCTCACCAAGACTGAACCACCAACCAAAGAGCATGCATGGGGCAAAGCTAGGCCCCTACACATAAATAACTGATGTGCAGATTGTACCTTTCATGGTCACACTTAATAAAACCTAGGCAATCATCTGGTATATCATTTCCTGGAAACAAAATCACTTTTAAAATGTTTTTCCAATGAATTTTTTAACTTTAATACTGATAGTCACGCTAAACTTTTATACTTGATTTGTTATTTTTAACCTCAAAAAATTGAGAAAAATTGCTCTTTTACATTAACATGTAGGGGAGATTTTTTGAAGTTCATTGATAAGATTTTTTTGTAACTTTTCAACTATAGTACCAAAAACAATTAGTTTTTGGATTCAGATAATCCATTGGACATTTGTACCTAGTGATGTGGCAGCCCCATACTGAAAAGGCATACTTGCTATGAGAAAGAAAGAAAAAAAAAAGCAAAAAAAAAAGATAGAGAAAGACTGTAGAGTATAAATGGTAGGAGGAACTTAAAATATTTGTGATGTCTTCATGATTTGAATCGTTCTTAATAAAATAATTTAATGTCAGAATTAAAATTGTTGAGTCTCTATTTGATACCAGAACTTTAGCATCATAGCTGAAATGCTCATACATCCAGAGCAGATTCTGTCCCAGATAGTATTGTTCAATAGCCTTATTGCTGCTACGAGACTGAAATTGACATCTGAGAGGATGAAGGAACAGATTTACCAACTGGTGAAGCAAGGCTTTATTACCTCCCATATAGGTATGATTCTGAAGAACTCTTGTAGTATGACACATGGTTATTATGTGACAGTTAATAAAATCTTGAGAAACCATAATTCCAAAGTTCCTCATCTCCATGAGGATCTACCATATGATTAAGAAAGCTGTCCCTGTCCACAAGGAACTTGACAGGAATGGACAGGATAAGAATGCTAAATTCTGCTTGATTCTCATGAAGAACAGAATTCACCAGTTGGCTCATTTCTATAATACCTTATGGAGGTCCTCACATTCAATTCAAAATAGTCATTCAGAGCCTCTGTTTAAGTTTCATAAACTCTCTTATGTACACAAGAAATAATCATATTGAAAGTGTTAAAAAATATAGAGTTTAAAAATAAAACAATATTGTAAGCAAACTATAAATCCCAGAAATTGACAGAAAAGAAATAGAAAAGAGGCAGAAAGAAACCATGACCTTGCAGTTAGCCATGGAGTTCAGCAAGGACCTACCAAAAGAAGGAGACAGGGAAATTTGAGCAAGAATGAAAAAAGTCGCAGAGTAAGTGGAAACATGCTTAGTAAAGAGATAGAAAAAAAGAGAAGATACAAAAAACTTATTTTCTCACTAGCACTGAAAAGCTAGTAAACTCTTCATTGAAGGATTTGAAGGAGATTACATTAAGATCTCTCTGTGGAAAATATTGTCTCATTAAGGAATTACCCATCCGTCTGGGTCCCCTGTGTTCAACTTTACTGGTCTTACCAGCCATGCAGAATATCTGCAGTAACAGGAACAAGATGGGGGTGCCTCAGTCTTAGGAATTGAACTGAAAAACCTTTGAAAGGCAAGGTAAGACTACAACTGCACTTTGATATCAGATTAGAATGCATGGATCTTCCAGGGAAATGTATACAATGTAAAGACGTACTTAGCTGTTCAAGGAAAGCCAAGCAAAATAAAAGTCCACCACTGTGAACCAAATGATGGAAAAATGACAGCAATATGAAATTCTGGATTTTCTATGCAGGTATTAGGTGCATAAGACAACGGGTTTCTTAAATGGCGTCAGAGGGTCACATATGAGAAAATCTTGATATCCTATAGAAAATCTTGTTGGATTCTACCTTAATCTATAGATATATAAAACACCCACACCTTCTCATATTGATGTTTGAGGGATTTTATTCATGAAAGCATAGACTTGAGGACAGTTTGTTCTTTATGTTATGTTCTTGCTATGTTTTTTTTTCCTTTTTCCTTCTTTGAATAACTCTCTCTCTCTCTCTCTCTCTCTCTCTCAATTTTGACGTTTTAACACATTGTTACACTGTGTATCATGGCTGTTCTGAAACTCACTCTGCAGACAAGGCTGGACTTGAACTCAGAGAAACTCCTACCTCTGTCTTTTCTGGAGAGTGTAGAGATAAAAGGCATATGCCAGCACTCCCCATCTCATTAAGTCTTTCCTAAGAAAAAAGAATATATAATGGTAGAATCTAGCAACAGCTTTAGAGTAGCTCTCCCCCTCTTTCACATATTAACTGGTGCTATGGAGACCTTAAAAATGAGAGCTCCCTGTTGCTAGTCTGGGGAGTCCAGTCCCCTTTCTGGTCTGCCTTTTCTGGCCTCAGTGGGAGATGATGAACCTAGTCCTTCAGAAACTTAATGCACAAATATAGGGGGATATGCAGAGGGTGTCTTCACATTCTCAGGGGAGAAGGAATGTGGGGACTTGTGAGGAGCAGAGATGGAGCAGGGGCATTGACAGGGATACAAAATGAATAAATTAATTAATAGGGACAAAAGAAAATGGTAGTACTCCTACTGTCATGGACTCTGACAGGTATATATATTATAGGGACATTCAAGGTATGATCTTTCACTACGAAAATGAGAGAAGATAAGACATAGAGTTAAGGTATAAACAACAGACATCTGGGTTCAGACATTTTAGTCTCCTTGTCCTTTCTTTTTCTCTGTCTCTAGCTCTATCTCTGTCTGTCTATCTGTTTTTGTCTCTGTCTCTGTTTCTGTCTCTGTCTCTTTGTCTCTCTGTCTCTCTGTCTCTCTGTCTCTCTCTGTTTCTCTGCACTAAATCAACTACTCATTATCTTGGATCTTTCATCATCTTCCTTTTATAAAGTCTCAAAGAATCACCTATTTCTACATAATGTACACATTGTGCCCCAAGTCTAGACTAGCAACCTGTCCTCAATAAGCCAAACTGGAATTAAAAACCAGAAAAAGAAAATTGACCAATGAAACAAATATATTTAGATAACTATCTGAGTCTCATGTAGTTCTGAAATTAGATTAAATATGAAACAGAAAGTCAAAGAGATGCACACTGTAGACTTCCTGGTCAAGATGTGGTCCTACCTATCATTGACATAACTGATTGCACTTCGTCTGATAAGACACTATGAAATCTTGTACCTGCAGAGAAGCTACTGGCTGTCATCCTCCCAGCATGAACTCTCATGGAAGGTCCCATTTCCAAGGTCCATTGTGTCAATAGCTGAGTCAGAGGGACAAAAGAGTCTCTTAAAAATATATATTCACTCTGTCATGCCAGTTATACCATGCTGTAGCTGAAACAAGCAGTTTATGAGGCAGTTATGTCACCTCAAGTGTGCTGTTTTTGTTCAAGGCTGTAACACTGTGGGAGGAACTTCTAGAAACTGCACACAGTAATAAATGCCAACATCCTCAGTCTCCACCTTACTGATTTTCAGTGTGAAATCTGTTCCTGACCCACTGCCACTAAACCTGTCTGAGACTCCTGAGGCAAGGTTGGATATCTGATATATCAGGAGCTGAGGAGACTTTTCTGGCCTCTGAAGGTACCAAGACAAGTAAGTGATGCCATTACTATGTAGCAGACTCTTACTAGACCTGCAGGAGATGGAAGCTGACTCTCCAGGAGTGACAGCTACAGAGAGGGGAGACTGAGTCATCATGATATCCCCAGTGGCTCCTGCAATAAGAGAAATAAACTGTAATATACAAAAGTAATGCTAGTATAAAATTATTTCCCTTCCTTAATTAATTTCCTACTAATTAGTATTCTGCTTTGAAACTGGTCAAAATTACCACAAATGCCCAGGTTCTCCTCCTTTTACTCTCTAAACTTCACAAGTCCACTATTGGAGAACATGTGTGGCAATCTAATTCGTGGACAGAACATGTATCCACATCTATGGGACCCCAGAAATCCCCATTCCTCCACATTCTCCTTCATCTTTGTTTCTGTAATTACCAGGAATCCAGAGCACTATCAGCCCAAGAAACTGAGCAGGAAACTTCATTCTGAGCACGTGATATGAGTAATTCTGAATAGTGAAGGAAGAAAGAGGAGCTAGCTTTTGTATTGGACTTGTAATGAGAGGTCCTCTCTAGGGAGCAATATGCAAATCCTCTGGTTGGTACAGCTGTGTTTCAAAATATCAAGGAGAAAAGGTCATTCTTAGCAGTGAAGTATTTAAAAGTGTTTCTTCTGTGTGTAGAGAAAGGTATACTGTCTTTGCTGACTTTCTGTACAGCTTTGAACAGTCGGACTCCAGTGTTAAAGTCTGGTCTGCATAAGTGGAGACACACAGTCTACAAAGACCAAGCTTGCCAAGATAGCACCATAGAACCATGGCCATCCTTTTCTAAACTATTTCTATTTGCTAAACTTTTTCTGTATAACATCTGCTTGTAAATCTACCAGATTTATTATTTCTTTGATTGTCTATTGTTTTTTGTTGTTTGCATTAGATTTGTCAAAGTTGGGAACAGAACAATGAAAACTGAAGCTGCAAGTAATTCTCATGTCTACAGATGACAATGACTCCACTATGGACATTTACCACAAGGATGTTGATACACTAAAGTGGAAAAAAAATCAAGTTATTTAAACACATGCATAATTCACAACAGTCAGTTGTTACTTAGTCTGATACTTGATTAGATGAGTGGGATCTCTACATTATAGTTACAGGACTCAAGCAGACAGATACAAAAAGCTCTGAGCTAATTCAGATTGAGATTTAAACACGGTTCCATATTAGAACTCATGACCTGAGGGTTCAACTTAAGAATTTGTCTTGAAATCTACATACATTGTTTCTTAGAAATATGTTCACTGGAATAATATTATTTCTCAAGTAAAAAATAATATCTGTCTCAAGATTGCAATAAAAAGCATGGCCTATCAGAGGCCACAAGTTCTGGTGCAGTCTCTCGTTGAGCAGTTCACATTTCTGAATTTCAGCTTCCTCAGTCCTAAAGTCCTGTCCTGTTCCTTAGACTTTCAACAAAGAACCCTGGTTTCCTCATTCATAAAATTTGCTACTACAACATGGACAGTATCTGATTATAAAGAAAATGTCTTAATTGTCTATTATAATTATATAATTTTCTTATGAGTTATTCTATCACAAAGGACTTTTAGAATTCTCCTAGTTATAGCCTCAGAAAAATATAAAGTATGAAGTTGTAGAAAGAAAAAAGTGATCTATCACCAAAATTTATTTAATTACTTTGAAAAATCACTTCGGCTAAATTTACACTAGAATACAAAACATTGACTTGGGTCTTAGCTCTGTGTGTGCGTTTGCTTGTATGTCTGTGTGTGTGTGTGTATGTGTGTGTGTGTGTGTGTGTGTGTGTGTGTGTGTGTGTGTGTGTGTATGTGTGTGTGTGGCTTTGGTGAACCAACTTGTTCCATATATTTTGGTAATGGCACCAAAACCAATTGCAAGAAGTAGAAGAAGTAGAAAAGCATGGTGTTTTCTGCTTTGTCTTTTTAGCAGGTTGAGTTATCTTGTCTTGAGGGTGATAGCATGTTGTGAGAAATAGTATGGATTCTATAAAGAAGATACCACATAAAGATTGTATAGAACATCTTATGTGGATCTTTGGCACCTGATCCAGTTATACTGATACCAGTATCACCCTGTACCTTGATTGCTCTGCAAAGCTTGACAGTAGTATCCTCTATATCTGTAGGAAGAGAGTAGAGACTTTGTCTACACAATTGTACTGCTTCAGGCTGAAACCAAATATAAAGCACCAACAGAATATGACATTGTGAGAGGTGCCTACTGTCAATCTATGAAAGAGACAAAAGCTTCCTTTTCATCACAATATCTACAGAGATGAAGCAATCTGATTCAACACTAAGATTTAAGGAATTCAAATCAATACCATAATGAAATATTACTTTGCATTTATTATTAAGATGATAATGGGAAAATGACAAACACTGTAGCTGTGGAGAAATCATATTTGAATTGTAGTTGTGAATGGAAATGATGTAGTGTCCATGGAAACTATGGAGCCTAATGGAGAGCCCAGAGACATGCTTGCAGTCTGACTGATCAATTCCACCCCAAGGAATGTACTCAGGAGAACTGAAGCTTAGCAACACTGTAAAAGTTTGCATACTATTGTTTATATTTGAATTATGCATGATAGACTAATGGGGGAAATGTCCTTTGTGAATCTATAGATAAATAGAAAAATAGCCATGGCGTGATCCACACAATGAATTATACAAATATCAGCATAAAACCATATCTTGTTGAATTATAAAAATAACTTCTTCTATGTTTTATGAGACAAATTTGTCATTGTGCAAATACCTTAAAGGAAGCCTAGATTATAAAGGCCTTTACCCAGCTTGGATTATTATATGACATTTTTCCTAGGTAAGTTATCTGTAAACAAAATGAACATATTGTCTGTGTAGGTAAATATAGATTTAATAATTTCTAATTAATCAATTGTTGCAGTATGAAAGGTAAAATATAATACACCTATAAAGTTTGCTGTTGTAAATGGAGATTGTATGCTAACAGTTTTTCTGAGGAAATGAGTGTTATAGGAGACTGAGTATGAAGGTTACTACCATCACAATCACTACAGAGCCAAAGTCCTGTGTGATGTATAACCTGTCCCAGAGCTTACATTTACAATAACAAATAACCGGCAGCTCATACTTATCTTTTGATTTTCAGCTCTAACTTTGGAATTCACATAAGAGCCATTTGATTTCAGAGTGCTGTGACTAATCTCATCCTAAATCTTTTGATAGTAGCCTAAATTTTGAGAAATTTTGCAAAAGTTTATCCTGAAAAGTGAAAAGCAATTTAGACAAAATTTTCTTTCTTTCTTTCTTTCTTTCTTTCTTTCTTTCTTTCTTTCTTTCTTTCTTTCTTCCTTTCTTTCTCTCTCTATTTCTTTCCTTTAGTGGGTTGAGTATAGGAGAATCCTATAAACTGGAAATGAAAGAGTGCTAAAAGAATATGAAAGTGAGACAGGTACAGAGAAGTTTGGCTTGTTGGTTTTGTTTTTGATATATATATATATATATATATATATATATATATATATATATATATATATATATATATATATGAGAAAATCAGGATAACCATGGTATACCACACAGACCCAAAGAAGTTAAACAAGAGGGAAGGCCCAAGCAAGGATGCTTGACTCTCACTTAGAAAATGGAAAAAAAAATAATCATAGAAAGCAGAGAGTTGGGAATCTAGATGGAATATGGGCTAGAAGGAGTGGTAGGGTATATGGACCAGGTCTTACGAGAGACAGGGCCAGAGGGTCAGGAGAATGAAGAAAATACTGTACCTGAGGGTGGGTTCTCTAGGAAGTCCTAGAGACCTCAAATGGAAGAGGCTATAGGAGTCAAAGCAGCTGACCTTAGCCAAGATTCCTAACAATGTGGATATGGAACCTGAAGAGACTGCCTTCCCTAGCCAGGCAGGACGCAGTGGATGGATAAGGGCATCAGCACACCTACAAAATTTTCAAACCCATCTTTGTCCTGACTAAAAGAAATACAGAAACAAAGGTGGATCAGAGACTGAAAGAATGGCCATTTAATACCCAAACCAACTCAAGACCCATCCCATGGGCAAGTACCAATCTCTGACATTATTAATGATACTCTGATATGCTTGTAGACAGGGGCCAAGCATATCATCTGAGAGGCTCTACCAGCAGTCAACAGAAACAGATGCATATACCCACAGAGAAAACATTTGACAGAGGTTGGGGACTCATAGAAAATATGATGAACGAATTGCAGGCCCTTGAGGGAATAGGAAATATACAGGAAGACCAACAGAGTTAACTAACCTGGACTTTTGGGAGTTCTTATTGCCTGAGACACCATCCAAAAAAAATATACAAGGCTGCCTTGTCCTGACTCAGTGATAAAGGGTATGCCTAACCCTGTAGAGGATTGATATGCCATTCTGGGTGAAGGGTGGGATACTCAAGGGAGCCTCATCCTCTCCTGAAATGAGGAAGGACTATGTGGGGTGCAAGTCAGAATGTTCGCCAAGGTTTGGGATATTAATTAATTTATTTATCCATTTATTAATTAAAAAGAGAAAAGTAAAAGTAAAATAGGGAAGTTTTAGAAGTAATTCATAACTACTTTGCAATGGACAAAATTATTTCAATATACAATTGTGAGACTTCACTAGAGAAAACTGATTTTTCCTTTGCCAGCAGATACCAATTGCAAATAACTTCATGGTTAGGGGAGGGACATTGTGTCCACTTCCCATTTTATCTGATAATATTTTGTCTGGTTTGAATTTGTGCAGGATTGTGTGTGCTATCAAAATCCTGTGAGTTGATATGTGTATCATCCTGCTGTATCTGGATTAAGTTATTTTTCTTTAGTTATCAACCATTCTGCCTTTTACAACCTTTCTGCCTCAAGAAAATGTTTTATTGGAAAAGTTTTGCAGGGGAATATGTACAAATACTGATCAGACTACTTGACCACAAGTAATACAATAAAAAACCAATAATAATTTTAAAAGAGTATGAGCTTAATATAAGTGTTTGATAACTGGCAAAAAATTTAGCGAATAAACTCATGTATCCTGAAGTCTGACAAAATGAAATGGACCCCTTGAATTCATTTGATTGACGGACAGAACAATCTTTTATCCTCTGACCACAATATGCATGCTATCTCTCTCTCTCTCTCTCTCTCTCTCTCTCTCTCTCTCTCTCTCTCTCTCTCTCTCTCTCTCTCTCTCTTTCTCTCTCTCTCTCACACACACACACATTTTAAAATATGTAAAATATGTGTTTTATGGTCTATAAGTCATAATAACATCATTTTCTTGGTTACATTCATAGATAAGTTTAATCTGTGGTTGTGCACACTTCGGGATACTTAAGTAAAACAGAAACCACCGCACTGTTCCTTCTTCACACTCTTGGAGCCTCTGTCCTCTGATGTAGCTTATATAACTTAACAGTGTATCCACTGACAAAGAAGCCACAGTATCTGCTAAGCAACTTGTAAAATACAGCAGCTTTGCCCTGTCCTGCAAAGTGAGTTAACCTTAACATTTTATACGGGCTGGAAGGACATGCTGGGGTGCTCTCTATAGGAATACATGAAAGCAGCTGGCCTACTCAGTTCGAAATATTTTTCCCCATCTTTATTAACTTGAGTATTTCTTATTTACATTTCGATTGTTATTCCACTTCCCTGTTTCTGGGCCAACATCCCCTAATCCCCCCCACTCCCAGTCTCTATGGGTGTTCCCCTCCCCATCCTCCCCCCATTACTGCCCTCCCCCCAAAAATAATGTTCACTGGGGGTTCAGTCTTGGCAGGACCAAGGGTTTCCTCTTCCATTAAGCAATCCATTGCTACTTATGCAGCTAATGTTCAGGGACAGTCTATTTATAGACTTTGGGTAGTGACTTAGTACCTGGAAGCTCTGGTTGGTTGGCATTGTTATTCATATGTGGTCTCAAGCCCCTTCAAGCTATTTTAGTCCTTTCTAAGATGCCTTCAACTGGTGTCCCATTCCCAGTTCAATGGTGTAATGATGGCATTTGCCTATATTTTTGCTGTATTCTGGTTGTGTCTCTCAGGAGAGGTCTACATCCAGTTCCGGTTGGCCTGAACTTCATTGCTTCATCCATCTTATCTAGTTCAGTGGCTGCATATGTATGAGCCACATGTGGGATAGGCGCTAAATGGGTGTTCCTTCTGCCTCTGTTCTAAACTTTGCCTCCCTATTCCCTCCCAATGGTATTATTGTTCCACTATTAAAGAAGAAGTGAAGCACTAGCATTTTGGTCATCCTTCTTGAGTTTCACGTGTTCTGTGCATGTATGGTAATTCAAGCATTTGGGCTAATATCCACTTATCAATGGGTGCATACCACCTGTGATTGGGTTACCTCATTCAGGATGATGTTTTCCACTTACATCTATTTGCCTATGAATATCATAAAGTCATTGTTTATGATAGCTGAGTATAATCCATTGTGTAGAGGTACCACATTTTCTGTATTCTTTTCTCTTTTAAAGGGCATCTGGGTTCTTTCCATCTTCTGGCTATTATAAATAAGGCTGCTATGAAAATAGTGGTGAATTTGTAATTGTTTAAGTTGGGGCATCTTTTGGGTATCTGCCCAAGAGAGGTATAGCTGGGTCCTCAGTTAGTTCAATGTCCAATTTTCTGAGGAACATCCAGACTAATTTCCAGAATGGTTGTACTAGTCTGCAATCCCACCAACAATGGAGGAGTGTTCTTCTTTCTTCACATCCTCGCCAGCATCTGCTGTCACCTTAGTTTTTGATCTTAGCCATTCTCACTGGTGTGAGGTGAAATCTCAGGGCTTTTTTTTTATTTGCATTTCCCTTATGACTAAAGATGTTGAACATTTTTTAGGTGTTTCTCAGCCATTCGGCATTCCTCAGCTGTGAATTCTTTGTTTAGCTCTGAACCCTATTTTTTAATAGGGTTATTTGTCTCTCTACAGTCTAACTTCTTGAGTTCTTTGTATATTTTCGATATTAGCCCTCTATCAGTTGTAGGATTGGTAAAGATCTTTTCCCAGTCTGTTGGCTGGCATTTTGTCCTAATAACAGTGTCCTTTGCCTTACAGAAGCTTTGCAGTTTTATGAGATCCCATTTGTCGATTCTTGATTTTAGAGCATATGCCATTGTTGTTTTGTTCTGAAAATTTTCTTCAGTGCCCATGTGTTTGAGATGCTTCCTCACTTTTTCTTCTATTAGTTTCAGTGTATCTGGTTTGATGTGGAGGTCCTTGATCAATTTAGACTTAAGCTTTGTACAAGGTGATAAGCATGGATTGATCTGCATTCTTCTATGTGCTGACCTCCAGTTGAACCAGCACCATTTGCTGAAAATTCTGTTTTCCATTGGATGGCTTTGACGCCTGTGTCAAAAATCAAGTGACCATAGGTGTGTGGGTTCATTTCTGGATCTTCAATTCTATTCCACTCGTCTATCTGTCTATCTCTGTACAAATACCATGCAGTTTTTTTTCACTATTGCTCTGTAATACTGCTTGAGTTCAGGGATAGTGATTCCCTGGAAGTCCTTTTAATGTTGAGGATAGTATTAGCTATCTTGGTTTTTTTGTTATTTCAGATGAATTTGGAAATTGTTCTGTCTAACTCTCTGAAGAATTTGATTGGTATTTTGATGGGGATTGCAATGAATTCGTGGATCACTTTTGGTAAAATGGTCATTTTTACTATATTAATCCTTCCAATCCATGAGCATGGGAGATCTTTCCATCTTCTGAGGTCTTCTTAAATTTCCTTCTTCAGAGGCTTGAAGTTCTTATCATAAAGATCTTGCACTTGCTTGGTTAAAAATCACACCGAGGTATTTTATATTATTTGGGAATATTATGAAATGTGTATTTTCCTAAATTCTTTCTTGGCTTGATTCCCTTTTGTGTAAGATAAGGCTACTGATTTATTTCAGTTAATTTTATACCCAACTACTATGCTGAAGGTGTTTTTCAGGTTTACTAGTTCTCTGGTGGACCTGTTTGGGTTACATAAGTATACAATCATATCATCTGCAAATAGTGATATTTTGACTTCTTCCTTTCCAATCTGTACCCATTTGATCTCCTTTTGTTGTCTGAATGCTCTGGCTAGGACTTCAAGAACTATATTGAATAAGTAGGGAGAGAGTGAGCAGCCTTGTCTAGTCCCTGATTTTAGTGGGATTGCTTCAAGTTTCTCTCCATTTAGTTTAATGTTAGCAACTGGTTTCCTGTATATGGCTTTTACTATGTTTAGGTATGGGCCTTGAATTCCTATTCTTTCCAGGACTTTTATCATGAAGCGGTGTTGAATTTTGTCAAATGCTTTCTCAGCATCTAATGAAATTCTCATGTGCTTTTTGTCTTTCAGTTTGTTTATATAATTGATTACATTGTTGGTTTTCCATATATTAAGCCATCCTTGCATGCCTGGGATGAAGCCCACTTGATCACGGTGGATGATTGTTTTGATATACTCTTTGATTTGGTTTGCCAGAATTTTATTGAGTATTTTTGTGTCAATACTCATAAGGGAAATTGGTCTGAAGTTCTCTTTCTTTGTTGTGTCTTTGTGTGGTTTAGGTATAAGAGTAACTGTGGCTTCATAGAAGGAATTCGGTAGTGCTCCATCTCTTTCAATTTTGTGGAATAGTTTGGATATTATTGGTATGAGGTCTTCTATGAAGGTCTGATAGAATTCTGCACTAAACCCGTCTGGACCTGAGCTCTTTTCCTTTGGGATAACTTTAATGACCACTTCTATTTCGTTAGGAGTTATGGGGTTGTTTAAATGGTTTAACTGTTACTGATTTAACTTCGGTACCTGGTATCTGTCTAGGAAATTGTCCATTTCCTGCAGATTGTCAAGTTTTGTTGAATATAGGCTTTTATACTAAGATCTGATGATTTTTAATTTCCGCTGATTCTGCAGTTATGTCTCCCTTTTCATTTCTGATTTTATTAATTTGGACACACTCTCTGGGTCCTCTCGTTAGTCTGGCTAAGGGTTTATCTATCTTGTTGATTTTCTCAAAGAACCAAATTTTGGTTCTGTTGATTCTTTCTATGGTCCTTTTTGTTTCTACTTTCTATGGTCCTTTTTGTTTTGGTTGATTTCAGCTCTGAGTTTGATTATTTCCTGCCTTCTACTCCTCCTGGGTGTATTTGCTTCTTTTTGTTCTAGAGCTTTTAGGTGTGCTGTCAAGCTGTTGACATATGCTCTTTCCTGTTTCTTTCTGCAGGCACACAGTGCTATGAGTTTTCCTCTTAGCACAGCTTTCATTGTGTCCCATAAGTTTGGGTATGTTGTACCTTCATTTTCATTAAATTCTAAGAGGTCTTTAATTTCTTTCTTTATTTCTTTCTTGACCAGGTTATCGTTGAGTAGAGCATTGTTCAACTTCCACGTATATGTGGGCATTCTTCCCTTATTGTTATTGAACACCAGCTTTAGGCCGTGGTGGTCTGATAGCATGCATGGGATTATTTCTATCTTTCTGTACCTATTGAGGCCCGTTTTTGACCAATTATATGGTCAATTTTGTAGAAAGTACCATGAGGAGCTGAGAAGAAGTCATATCTTTTGTTTTAGGATAGAATATTCTATAAATCTCTGTTAAGTCCATTTGGTTCATGACTTCTCTTAATCTATGTCTCTGTTTAATATCTGTTTCCATGATCTGTCCTTTGATGAGAGTGGGGTGTTGAAATTTCCTACTATTATTGTGTGAGGTGCAATGTGTGCTTTGATGTTGAGTAAAGTTTCTTCTATGTATTTAGGTGCCCTTGTATTTGGAGCATAGATATTCAGGATTGAGTGTTCATATTTATGGATTTTTCCTTTCATGAATTTGAAGTTCATGCCTTATCTTTTTTGATGACTTTTTGTTGAAAATCGATCTTATTCAATATTAAAATGGATACTCCAGATTGCTTCTTCAGACTATTTGATTTTAAAGTTGTTTTCCAGTCTATCACTCTGAGGTAGTTTCTGTCTTTGTCTCTGAGGTATGTTTCCTGTAGGCAGCAGAATGCAGGGTCCTCATTGCATACCCAGTTTGCTAATCTATGCCTTTTTTGGGTGGAGTTGAGTCAATTGATGTTGAGAGATATTAAGGAATAGTGATTGTTGCTTTCTCTTATATTTGTATTTGGATGTGAGATTATGTCTGTGTATTTTTCTTCTCTTTTTTTGTGGCCAAGACTATTAGTTTCGTCCTTTTTTTTTGGTGTAGCTTACCTCCTTATGTTGGGTTTTACCATTTATTAACCTTTGTAGGGCTGGATTTGTAGAAATACATCTTATAAATTTGGTTTTGTCATGAAATATCTTGGTTTCTCCATCTATGTTAATTGAGAGTTTTGCTGGATACAGTAACCTGGGCTGGCATTTGTGTTCTCTTAGGGTCTGTATGACATCTGTCCAGGATCTTCTGGCTTTCATAGTCTCTGGTGAGAAGTCTGGTATGATTCTGATAGGTCTGCCTTTATATGTTACTTGACAATTTTCCCTTACTGCTTTTAATATTCTTTCTTTGTTTTTTGCATTGGGTGTTTTGATTATTATGGGACAGGAGTAGTTTCTTTTCTGGTCCAATCTATTTGGAGTTCTGTAGACTTCTTGTATGTTTGTGGGCATTTCTTTCTTTAGGTTAGGGAATCTTTCTTCTATGATTTTGTTGAAGATATTTACTGGTCCTTTGAGCTGGGAGTCTACACTCTCTTCTATACCTATTATCCTTAGGTTCGATCTTCTCATTGAATCCTGGATATCCTGTATGTTTTGGACCAGTAGCTTTTTCCATCTTACATTATCTTTGACCGTTGTGTCAATGATTTCTATGGAATCTTCTGCTCCTGAGATTCTCTCTTCTGTCTCTGTATTCTGTTGGTGAAGCTTGTATCTATAGCTCCTTGTCTCTTCCTTTGGTTTTCTAAATCCAGGGTTGTCTCTCTTTGTGCTTTCTTTATTGCTTCTATTTCCATTTTAATTCCTTTACCTGTTTGATTGTGTTTTCCTGGAATTCTTTCAGTGGTTTTTGTGATTCCTTTCTATAGGCTTCTACTTGTTTATTTAGGTTTTCCTCCATTTCTCTAAGGGTATTCTTTATGTCTTTCTTGAAGTCCTCCAGCATCATGATCAAATGTGATTTTGAATCTAGATCTTGCTTTTCTGCTGTGTTTGGATATTCAGTGTTTGCTTTGGTGGGAGAATTGAGCTCCCATGATGCCATGTAGTCTTGGTTTCTGTTGCTTGGTTCTTATGCTTGCCTCTCGCCATGAGGTTGTCTCTGGTGTTACCTTGTTCTGCTATTTCTGACACTGGCTAGACGGTCCTAAAGGCCTGTGCGTCAGGAATACTGTAGACCTGTTTTCCTGTTTTCTTTAAGCCACTTATGGGAACAGAGTGTTCTGCTTTCAGGCGTTTAGTCTTTTCTGTCTACTGGTCTTCAGCTGTTCCTGTGGGCCTGTGTCCTGAGTCCACCAGGCAGGTCGCTTGGAGCAGAAAAGTTGGCCTTATCTTTGGTCTCAGGCCTGAAGACTCTCCTTCGGGTGTTGTTTCAGCTCTTCTAGAGGGCAGAAACCAGTAGGGTCTGCCCTATCTTCTCTGAGGTCCTTGTGCCCAGGGGTGGGTGAATGCCCAGATGGCCCGAGGCATTTCCTTCTAGAGTCAGAATGTGGGCAGAGTTGTCTTTTCTGGCTTCTCAGGAGTGTCTGCCCCTCTGAAGGTCTAACTCTCCCTTCCACAGGATTTTGGTGCAGGGAGCTCTTTCACTGGGTACCTTCAGATCCCTACGCAGTCTGCATTGCAATGCACCTGCATCTCGAGTGCCCCTATCTTCCTGTTCCCAGAGGCCTTCTACAGTTTCCTCTTGGGCCAGGGATTTGGGCAAGATTGGGCAGTACTGGCAGTCTCTCCTGCCCTGTAGTCTCAGGAGTTCCCACCTGTCTGGGTGATGAGGTCTCTGTCCCATGTGCTTTGGGATCAGGGAGCTGTGGGTCGGGATCAGTGAGGTTTAGGCTCCAGCTAGAAACCAAAAGTGTCTGTTCCCAGAGGAATTTTGCTTTTGTTTGTCCTGAGACCACCAGTAAGGTAACTTGGAGTAGAAAAGTTTGTCTTACCTCTGGTCTCGGGAATGAAGTTGCTCCTCGGGGGCTAAGTTTCAGCTCTCCTTGAGGGCAGCAACGAGAAGGGCCTACCCAGCCTTCTCCGGGGTTCCTGTTCACAGGGGGCCCAGATGGTGCTAGGCGATTTCCACTAGAGTCAGAAATGTGGGCAGAGAATAGTCTTCTCTGGCTTCCCAAGAGTTTCTACTCCTCTGAAGGTCTACCTCTCCCTCCCATGGGATTTGGATGCAGGGAACTGTTTGACCAGGTCCCTTCAGATCCAGGTGCAGCCTGGACTGCCATGCACCTGCAGCTTGAGTGCCTCTATCTTCCTGTTCCCAGAGGCCCTATACAGTTTCCTCTTGGTCGAGGGATGTGGGCAAGAGTGGGCAGTTCTGCCGGTCTCCCTGCCCTGCAGTCTCAGGAGTGTCTACCTGTCTGGGTGATGAGCTCTCTCTCCCACGGGGTTTGAGAGCAGGGAGTTGTGGTCCAGGCTCAGCAGGTTTCGGGCAGGTATTACAATATCTAACTCAGGGTTCAAAGAATCAATTAGGAATGTAATAGATAATATCATTATCACTTAACTGAACAAAAAATCAATTAGGGTTAGCAGTAAACTTCTAGGAGTGGGTTCAGAAGACAATCAGGGGCACTTGGTTCTGACCCCTTCGTCAGGAACAAGTTAATAAATTTCCATGGGCAGTTTTTGTCTATCATCAAGCTTCTGTCTTATTAAAAATCCTCAAAATTCAATTTAAAACTATACTTAAAACAATGCTTTTTCTAGCCAATTCAGAGCCCACCTGAATTACACATGCATAGCCATACACGTTCATATAATGTTGGGAGGGTTTTCATCAAAGTACTATTTTGAAATTTTATAAATGTTTATGAAGCAAAGCACTGGAACTCTTGGAGAAAAGGTCATGGCCAGTGATCCTTTCTCAAGGAGTGGCTTCTTATCCAATTTTCTCACTTAAATTCTCAGACTAGGGTATCAGGAATATGTCATAAATACAGAAAAGGAATAGAATACGAAAAAGCAGACAAAGTGCCATGAGAATTACAGCTCAATATCTTTCTCTGTCTAGAGAGTTCCACAACTTGTTCCAGGAGACCTCCTCCCTTTGGACTCTAATGCCTCAGTCTGTGGATCTTGTCACACAGAATCTACTGGGGTTAGCGTGGCATAGCGGCAAATTTTCTGACTATCAGATACCATCTTATAATACCCAGTTAATGGATAAAATGCAGATTCTACATTTCTGTCTCAGAGTGCATTTTCATGTGTAAAGTATCTTCATTATGCTTATGGAAGACCGATTTGATTGTGCAAAACAAATGCTTAGTATACAATGGCCAATGTGCTGATGAGCAAATATAAGTGCATGTGCAAGCATAAGACAATGAGGCAGAGTTAGATTCTTGCTTCTAATAAAACTTGAGAGTGTCCTGTTAAGCCAAGTTTCATCTGAAAATATTCTCAGGCATTAGAGGATATAGGAGTTCAGGTACAATGATAGACACCTAGCTTCACACTCCCGTTACTCCAAGTGGCATATGTTCTGATTAGTACCACTATGGAAGGGTTACTCTAATACTGGCAAGAGGAACAAGGTGAAACATGTTCAGACTCCAGGTTCCTGAAGATGAAGATGAAATCTGGCCACAACCTCTGAACATCAATGAAACTGAATCTTCCAAGTCAGATGAACCATATATCAAGAATTTTGGAGATTTTTCCAGATGTCTGTTGGTACTTTGCAGACCAGCAAGCAACTGTACATTTCGTTCCCTCAAAGGTTTGGAAAAAATGATGAGTCTGGCATATCTGGATGTCACATCTTAAAAAAGACAATTAAGATGCAAATCTAAAATCCCTATATGAAGCATGTTAAAAGAGAATTTAGTTCAATTACCAGTCATCCCTTACCGTAATCAATAAGCTAATTCAGATTTTATTATTTAATTGAGGAAGAAAAGCAAGAACCCAAGTAAAAGAGTGTGGGCCTCATGTCCATTTTGTGTTCTGACAGCAACTGATTCTTCTGAGGGCATGACCCACCTGTGAAGAAGTCCTCATGGCTCAGTAATAGGCTAGGGTACATGAAAATCAGGAGCACTTTGTCCAGGCTGAGAACAGCAACATATTGGATAACCTCAATTACTCATCCTGCAGGTGTCTTAGAATAGAATTTGGATGCATAGTTTTCTACAAAGAAAAATGTTTATCTTGAGCCGTGCATGTAGCATGGTACTTAGTGTAACTCTGGTTCATGCTTTCCATGAACTATCTCATTAGGACCTATTCATCTGCAACAGCACAGTCTCAAAAGTGCAAGGATGCTCCAAAATTTCTTTATATTGATGAATGATTATCTTATTTGATTCAATTCATGTAATAAACAGTATGTCAATCAACTGCAATAAAACCAAACAGAACAAGGACAGAAGTTTTATTTCAGGTCAGTGAAAAAAGGGGCTGATGTTTCTACATGTTATCCCCCACCCAACAAACACACACACTTTGCCTCCTTGTGATAAACACACTGTCCTGCTATCACTTCTTATGATATAGATAACTTTTCATCTTCTGGTGTTACTTTTCCCTATTCAGCCAGAGTGAATTGATGGATACTGTGTTTGTCAGGCTTGGCTCAAGTGTATATTTACCTACTGCTTCCTAATATCAGTTCACTAGTCCCTCCTTTCACTGCCTCATTTTTGGAACATGGGAAAACAATTCAGTTTTATGAAAGGATGTGCTGAGTCTTGGGGAGGAAAATTCCAAGAGCACAGATAGTATCTGCCCTTAGTGTACCCTCAGTCTGCATATGGTCTTCTGCCTTGTTTTCATGCTTCCCTAAAACATAATCTATACTATATACCAGACAATTGTCTTTAAATTAATGTGCCCTGAGTAAGTTTTCAAGGAGTTGCTATGTCAACATTTAGTATTTGCTCATAAGCGTTGTCTAATCTTGTGTTTCTTATCATGATTTTCTGAACTCAAACAGCCTGGTTTGGATCACCTCCTCCTTTATTGAATTTGTGTATACATTGTATACCGAAACTAAAGTACAGCTGTGTGCAGCATTTCAGTTAGTTGGTCTGATGCTACTTATATTTCAATTCTAATAATGAACCAAAAAATTGGTTACCCCATTGAGGAGAGAGTTTGCAGGAACATGCTAAATGACCCTGTTCCAAATTATTTCTGATGGTTAAATGAAGATGCGAACACTCAATATCTGTGCAGAAGATACATAGGTGGGCTTAAGGTGTCCTGTGTTGAAAATTGGAGAGAAGTACCAGGAAGAAGAGTAAGACTAAACCCCATGGCTTAGAAATAAAGAAAATGATACCCTGTGGATGGCCAGTTAAGAGCAACCCATAGGAAGCACAGTATGTAATACCTCAGGTTTAATTACAGGAAAATAGATTCTAACAGCAAGGAGGGTAGGCAGTTGCCAAACTTTGTACTGTTTAATGATTTTTTTTGTAAATATAAAGGCTTTGTGTGTTTTTTATTTTTGAACTAAAAGCTTAGAAGCTTTGTAGAAACCACAGGTTGGGCTATAATAATAAATACAACACAGCGTTAGGCTGTGGTCTACCTCATTCCCTTTAGAGTCTTTCATTCCCAGGTAATCTCCTCCTGCTTTCACAGGAGCAAATTCACAAGTGGCATGTGAAAGAGACCTGAAGACCCTCTGATGAAAGATTATAGAAACCCTACTGAAAGATGTAAGCAGGAAAAATTAGGCAAAAATTGGGTATAACAGTAATATATGCTGATTTTTGCATCATTAAAACAATGTAGATTTATAATTCAAGCACAACTGCTAGACTGCTGCAACACAGTCAGGGACTATAATCCTTGGTTCCTGATGAAGGGACATTCATTGTTGGCATTTGGAGAAGATGAAGCAGAATATCCAAACTCATCAGCTGCATGAACAAAATTATAATATACTTTGGGTCACATCATCATGGTATCAATTGTTATCATTATATAGGGTGAGTGTGAGAGCCAGAACTCTGAGGACTAGAAGACATTTTATTTACATGAGTATGAATTAGACAGTGAAGTATTAAATCAAAATTATCAAAAACTGTGGTTTGGAGAGTATGGACAAAAGGTAAACACAGAAGCTGATATTTACACATGGAACCTAAAGCTTCCACCAAATTCAGGGTCTTATTTTCTCATAATTCAAACAGATTGGGAAGATTTTGATCACACATTTAAAGATGAATCATCTGTACCTCCTGGAGGTTTATTCTGTGTTTGGATGAAGATAACACACACGTGTGTGTGTGTGTGTGTGTGTGTGTGTGTGTGTGTGTGTTTGTGTGTGTGTGTTTGTGTGTGTGTGTGTTTTAAAAGGACTTAAAGGCAAAAAAATTAGAATTAACATTCTGTTGAAAAATCTGTACATAAATTTGTTCCATTTTGTTTGCTTGTTTGTTTGCTTACATCTAGATCACTGTTCCCTGTCCTTGTCATTCAGACACACAGCCCCCCTTTCATTCTATTCTGAGAGAGCAAATTCCACTCCTGCCCTCACATATCACCCTATTCTCATACATTAAGTCTCTGCACCAGTAGACCTATCCTCTCCCATTGAGACCAGACCTAGCAGCACATTTATAGAAATAGAATCCACAAGTTGGCATCAGTTTAGGGATAGCTCCCAATCCAGTTGTTGGGGAAACTGCATGTAGAGTAAGCTGAACATCTGCTGCATGTGAGCAGCGGCCCTGGGTTCCAGTCATGCACGCTCTTTGGTTACTGGCTCAGTCTATGAGAGCTTCCAAGTTAGACTATTTTACTCGGTTGGTCTTCTTGTGGCATTCTTATGAATTCCCTGAAGGTCATTCAATCCCTCCCCAAACTCTTTCAAAAGTTTCCCAGTGCGATGTTCAATGTTTGGCTGAGGCTCTCTGCATCTGCTTTTGTCTGCTGCTGCTGGGTGGAGCCTCTCAAAAGGCAGTAATGCTAGGCTCCTGTCATGCCTGTCCTTTTAATCCTGGTTTACCTCACTCAGGAAAACATTTTCTAATTCCATTCATTTGTCTTCAAAATTCATGATGTCCTTGTATTTAATAGCTGGTTAGATGAAGATGACACAGATGATGTGTGTGTGTGTGTGTGTGTGTGTGTGTGTGTGTGTTTTAAATGCATTTTAAAAAATAGATTAATTTATATGAGTACACTGTAGCCATCTTTAGACATACCAGAAGAGGGCATGGAATCCTATTACAGATGGTTGTGAGCCATGTGGTTTCTGGGAATTGAGCTCAGGACCTCTGGAAGAGCAATCAGTATTTTTTTTAAATCTTTATTAACATGAGTATTTCTTATTTACATTTCGATTGTTATTCCCTTTCCAGATTTCAGGGCCAACATCCCCCTAACTCCTCCCACTCCCCTTCTATATTAGTGTTCCCCTCCCCATCCTCGCTCCATTACCACCCTCCTCCCAACAATCATGTTCACTAGGGGTTCAGTCTTGGCAGGGCCAAGGGCTTCCCCTTCCACTGGTGCTCTTACTAGGCTATTCATTGCTACCTATGAGGTCAGAGTCCAGGGTCAGTCCATGTATAGTCTTTGGGTAGTGGCTTAGTCCCTGGAAGCTCTGGTTGGTTGCCATTGTTGTTCATGTGGGGTCTCAAGCCCCTTCAAGCTCCTCTAGTCCTTTCTCTGATAACTTCAACAAGGGTCCCACTCTCCATTCAGTGGTTTGCTGCTGGCATTCTCCTACATATTTGCTGTATTCTGGCTGTGTCTCTCAGGAGAGATATACATCCATTTCCTGTCAGTCTGCACTTCTTTGCTTCATCCATCTTACCTAGTTTGGTGGCTGTATATGTATGGGCCACATGTGGGATAGGTGCTGAATGGGTGTTTCTTCTGCCTCTGTCCTAAATTTTGCCTCCCAATTTCCTTCCAAGGGTATTCTTGTTCCCCTTTTAAAGAAGGAGTGAAGCATTCGCATTTTGGTCATACCTCTTGAGTTTCATTTGTTCTGTGCATCTAAGGTAATTCAAGCATTTGGGCTAATAGCCACTTATCAATGAGTGCATACCATGTGTGTTTTTCTGTGAATGGGTTACCTCACCCAGGATGATATTTTCTAGTTCCATCCATTTGTCTATGAATTTCATAAAGTCATTGTTTTCGATAGCTGAGTAATATTCCATTGTGTAGATGTACCATATTTCCTGTATCCTCTGTTGAAGGGCATCTGGGTTCTTTCCAGGTTCTGACTATTATAAATAAGGCTGCTATGAACATAGTGGAGCACGTGTCTTTTTTATATGTTGGGGAATCTTTTGGGTATATGCCCAAGAGAGGTATAGCTGGGTCCTCAGGTAGTTCAATGTCCAATTTTCTGAGGAACCTCCAGACTAATTTCCAGAATGGTTGTACCAGTCTACAATCCCACCAACAATGGAGGAATGTTCTTCTTTCTCCACATCCCCGCCAGCATTTGCTGTCACCTGAGTTTTTGATCTTAGCCATTCTCACTGGTGTGAGGTGAAATCTCAGGGTTGTTTTGATTTGCATTTCCCTTATGACTAAAGATGCTGAACATCTATTTCTTTAGGTGTTTCTCAGCAATTCGGCATTCCTAAGGTGAGAATTCTTTGTTTAGCTCTGAACCCCGTTTTTCTTTTTTTTTATTCTGAAAATTATTTTTTGTTTTATTAAGTTCGCTTTTAGAGGGTGGACAGCTGAAAACAGTGCTTTATTTGAAAGCCATGAGAGTCTTGGAAGTGTGACAGACCTACATTGTCCTGCAGATGACCTTGAGTTTTATCAGAAGGTTGTAGGAGTGGAGCTCAGTTTTTCCTATGCTCTTAGTTGAAGAACAGTCCTGTTCTGATGGGGAAAATCATTCTCTTTGATTTAACAGTTTTGAAAGGGATATCTCAGGAATAGTGAGAGAAAACAGGGACCCACACATAATCAGCCAGATCATCCAAATCAACCCTAATAATTAAATAGGCGACAGACATCCTAACTGGAGCATCACCATATCCCTAAAGATAATTTTTAAAATATTTTTATAGGTGAGGAAGTAAATTTGCAAAATAGGACAGGGTAAAAGGTGAAATGAAGAGATGCACACACACGTTCTTATTTTACTTGCTAGCAAGGCCATTAACAATGAAGCCAAGAGTAGTGGCTTCTAGTTCTAAGAATATGCAGTATTATCCTGCAAACAAAAGAAATAGGGATTCTTAGAAAAATCACTGTTTCTAGGTCCAAGACAAGTAAAATACAAAAAGAATCTGAAGTGTATTTTAATTCCACAAAGTAATAAATAGTTTTGTGCAGTGTTATAAAATAACACACATGTCTGCATATGAAAGAAAAGGATAAAGATTACTGTATGTATCTCTTTAACACATGCTCTGTGTGTTTCTACAGTGTTCCCACTGCTATGATTACAGAAAGACATGAGACTCGTATTCCATCAAGCTTACATTTCACTAAGTAGGTAATAATTCTTATTTGACTGAAGTAGGGTACCTCAAACTGTCATCAGCAGAAATTGGAGCATTTGAGCTCATATAAATTAAGGCAATATCTCACTTCTCTTCTATCGACTTCACATCTAAAGAATCAGGAGTCTGGTAACCGTTCCATTAATAAGACTGATCCCAATCTTAGCCCTTCTGTCTAGCACAGCAAAGAATATTTTGTTTTGTGTTTTGTTTGTTTGTTTGGTTGATTGATTGGTTGGTTGGTTGGTTGGTTTGGTTTACCTTAGCTGATACTCGAGTCTATAACTTACCACTACAGACAAGGTAACTAATAAAAAACAACAGAAATGAATCCCTCATAGACTTGGTATACCAGGGAAGGCAGAGTTGCATTTCTGTAAATGCTGGGGACTGCGCAGATGCAAAAGGTATCTCTTGCAGGAGGACCTAATTGAGAACTGCCTGAGAGATGAAGGATTTCTGGTGCAGACACGGGTAGAGGGTATTAAAGGAGCTTGCAGCAACGTTTAGATGAGCTTGCTGCAGCGTTTCTCACCTGCTCCAGGAGTCTGTGTTGTGGACTCTGAGCCACCTCACCTCCAACCTCCAAAACCAGCTAGGATCGGGCTGCGCGTAGTCCAGGGCAAAGGCAACAACAACTTGGAGGGTGAGAGGTTAAAGATCAAAGGGTTCATATTTGGTATAAACTTCCCAATAATGTCCTTATAAGAAAGGGATGGGGAAACAATTAAAACTGAATCCACTCTCCTGAAAAGGTTTAATATCAGCAGTACCCATTTAAGAAAATCAGGCCCATCGTGTCCTGAATTTGTCCCAAAGTACCTGCCATTGTACTCCCATGCACTGAGGACCAAGTTGAACCCCATTTATCAATAGGGTTATTTGTCTCACTGCGGTCTAATTTCTTGAGATCTTTGTATATATTGGATATAAGCCCTCTATCTGTTGTAGGATTGATAAAGATCTTTTCCCAATCTGTTGGTTCTCGTTTTGTCCTAACAACAGTGTCCTTTTCCTTACAGAAGCTTTGCAGTTTTATGAGATCCCATTTGTCGATTCTTAATCTTAGAGCATAAGCCACTGGTGTCATGTTCAGGAAATTTTCTCCAGTGACCATGTGTTTGAGATGCTTCCCCAATTTTTCTTCTATTAGTTTGAGTGTATGTGGTTTGATGTGGAGGTCCTTGATCCACTTGGAATTAAGCTTTTTACAGGGTGAGAAGCATGAATCAATATGCATTCTTCTACATACTGACCTCGAGTTGAACCAGCACGATTTGCTGAAAATGCTATCTTTTTTTTCCATTGGATAGTTTTGGCTCCTTTGTCAAAAATCAAGTGACCATATGTGTGTGGGTTCTTTTCTGGATCTTCAATTCTATTCCACTGTCTATCTGTCTGTCTCTGTACCAATACCATGTAGTTTTTATCACTATTTCTCTGTAATACTGCTTGAGTTTAGGGATAGTGATTCCCCCCAGAAGTCCTTTCATTGTTGAGGATAGTTTTAGCTATCCTGGGTTTTTTGTTATTACAGATGAATTTGGAAATTGTTCTGTCTAACTCTCTGAAGAATTGGATTGGTATTTTGATGGGGATTGCATTGAATTTGTAGATCGCTTTTGGTAAAATGGCCATTTTTACTATATTAATTCTGCAAATCCATGAGCATGGGAGATCTTTCCATCTTCTGAGATCATCTTCAATTTCTTTCTTCATAGGCTTGACGTTCTTATCATACAGATTTTTATTTGCCCAATGAATGTCACACCGAATTATTTTATATTATTTGAGACTATTATGAAGGGTGTCGTTTCCCTAATTTCTATCTCGGCTTGTTTCTCTTTTGTGTAGAGGAAGGCTACTGATTTATTGAGTTAATTTATATCCTGCCAATTTGCTGAAGGTGTTTATCAGGTTTAGTAGTTCTCTGTTTGAACTTTTGGGATCACTTAAATGTACTATCATATATATCATCTGCAAATAATGATATTATGACTCCTTTTCTAAACTGTATCCCCTTGATCTCCTGTTTTTGTCTGATTGCTCTGGCTAGAACTTCAAGAACTATATTGAGTATGTAGGTAGAGAGTGGACAGCCTTGACTAGTCCCTGATTATAGTGCGATTGCTTCAAGTTTCTCTCCATTCAGTTTAATGTTAGCTACTGGTTTGCTGTATATGGCTTTTACTATATTTAGGTATGGACCTATTCTTTTCAGGACTTTTTTCATGAAGGGATGTTGAATTTTGTCAAATGCTTTCTCAGCATCTAATGAAATGATCATGTGGTTTTGTTCTTTCAGTTTGGTTATATAATGAATTATGTTGATGGTTTTCCGTATATTAAACCATTCCTGCATGCCTGGGATCAAGCCTACTTGATCATGATGGATCTTTGTTTTGATGTGCCTTTGGATTCAGTTTGTCAGAATTTTATTGTGTATTTTTGCGTCCATATTCATAAGGGAAATTGATCTGAAGTTCTCTTTCTTTGTTGGGCCTTTTTGTGGTTTAGGTATGAGAGTGATTGTGGTTTCATAGAAGGAATTAAGTAGCATTCCATCTGTTTTAATTTTGTGGAATAGTTTGGATAATATTGGTATGAGGTCTTCTATGAAGGTCTGATAGAATTCTGCAGTAAACCCATCTGGACCTGGACTCTTTTTGGTTGGGAGACCTTTAATGACTGCTTCTATTTCGTTAGGAGTTATGGGGTTGTTTAAATGGTTTCTCTGTTCCTTATTTAAATTTGGTACCTGGTATCTGTCTAGGAAATTGTCCATTTCCTGCAGATTTTCAAGTTTTGTTGAATATAAGCTTTTGTTCTAGGATCTGATGACTTTTTGAATTTCCTCTGTATTTATGTCTCCCTTTCCATTTCTGATTTTGTTAATTTGTACATACTCTCTCTGTCCTCTCGTTAGTCTGGGTTTATTTATCTTGTTGAGTTTCTCAAAGAACCAACTTTTGGTTCTATTGATTCTTTGTATGGTCCTTTTTGTTTCTACATGGTTGATTTCAGCTCTGAGATTGACTATTTCCTGCCTTCTACTCTTCCTGGGTGTTTTTTGTTCTAGAGCTTTTGGCTGTGCTTTCAAGCTGCTGACATATGCTCTCTCCTGTTTCTTTCTGCAGGCACTCAGAGCTATGAGTTTTCCTCTTAACACAGCTTTCATTGTGTCCCATAATTTTGGGAATGCTGTATCTTCATTTTCATTAAATCTAAGAAGTCTTTCATTTCTTTCTTTTCTTGTTCCTTGACCAGGTTATCATTGAGTAGAGCATTGTTCAACATCCATATATATGAGGGGTTCTTCCCTTATTGTTTTTGAAGACCAGCTTTAGCCCGTGGTGGTCTGATAGGACACATGGGATTATGTCTATCTTTCTGGATCTGTTGAGGCCTGTTTTTTGACCAATTATATGGTCAATTTTGGAGAAAGTACCATGAGGTGGTGAGAAGAATGTATGTCCTTTTGCTTTAGGATAGAATGTTCTATAAATATCTATTAAGTCCATTTGGTTCATGATTTCTCTTAGTCTGTCTATGTCTCTGTTTAATTTCTGTTTCCATGCTCTGTCCATTGATGAGAGTGGGGTGTTGAAATCTCCTACTATTATTGTGTGAGGTGCAATGTGTGCTTTGACCTTTAGTAAGGTTACTTTTATTTATGTAGGTGCCCTTGCATTTGGAGCATAGATATTTCGGATTGAGAGTTCATCTCAGTGGACTTTCCATTGATGATTATGAAGAGTCCTTCCTTATCTTTTTTGATGACTTTTTGTTGAACATCGATTTTATTCATTATTAAAATGGCTACTAGAGATTGCTTCTTCAGACCGTTTGTTGGAAATTTACTTTCTAGCCTTTCATTTTGAGGTAGTTTCTGTCTTTGTCTCTGAGGTGTGTTTCCTGTAGGCAGCAGAATTCAGTGCCCTCATTGCATAACCAGTTTGTTAATCTATGTCTTTTTATTGGGGACTTGAGACCATTGATGTTGAGAGATATTAAGAAATAGTGATTATAGCTTCCTGTTATATTCATATTTGGATGTGAGATTATGTTTTTGTGTTTTTCTTCTTTTTGTTTTGTTGAAAATACGATTACTTTCTTGCTTTTTCTAGGGTGTAGTTTGCCTCCTTATGTTGGGCTTTACTATTTATTATCCTTTGTAGTGCTGGATTTGTAGAAAGATATTGTGTAAATTTGGTTTTGTCATGGAATATCTTGGTTTCTCCATCTATGTTAATTGAGAGTTTTGTAGGATACAGTATTCTAGGCTGGCATTTGTGTTCCCTTAGGGACAGTATGACATCTGTCCTGGATGTTCGGGCTTTCATAGTCTCTGGTGCGAAGTCTGGTGTGATTCTGATAGGTCTGCCTTTATATGTTACTTGAAATTTTTCCCTTACTGCTTTTAATATTCTTTCTTTGTTTTGCACATTTGATGTTTTGACTATTATGTTAAATGAGGAGTTCCTTTTCTGGTCCAATCTATTTGGACTTCTGTAGGCTTTTTGTATGTTTATCGGTATCTCATTCTTTAGGTTAGGGAAGTTATGGTTTTGTTGAAGATATTTACTGGTACTCTGAGCTGGGAGTCTTCACTCTCTTCTGTACCTGTTATCCTTAGGTTTGATCTTCTCATTGAATCTTGGATTTCCTGTATGTTTTGGACCAGTAGCTTTTTCCGTTTTACGTTATCTTTGACCATTGTGTCAATGATTTCTATGGAATCTTCTGCTCCTGAGATTCTCTCTTCTATCTCTTGTATTCTGTTGGTGATGCTTGTATCTATGGCTCCTTGTCTCTTCCTTTCGTTTTCGATATCCAGGGTTGTTTCTCTGTGTTCTTTCTTCATTGAATCTATTTCCATTTTTAACTCCTTCAACTGTTTGATTGTGTTTTCCTGGAATTCTTTCAGGGATTTTTGTGATTCCTCTCTACAGGCTTCTACTTGTTTATTTATGTTTTCCTGCGTTTCTCTAAGGAAGATCGTCGTGTCTTTCTGGAAGTCCTCCAACATCATGATCAAATATGATTTTAAATCTAGATCTTGCTTTTCTGGTGTGTTTGGACATTCAGTGTTTTTTGTTTTTTTTTTTTTTTTTTTTTTTTTTTTGTGGGAGAATTGGGCTCTGGTGATGCCATGTAGGCTTGGTTTCTGATGCTTGGGTTCCTGCGGTTGCCTCTTACCATCAGATTATCTCTGGTGTTACATTGTTCTGCTATTTCTGACAGTGGCTAGACTCTCCTATAGGCCTGTGTGTCAGGAGTGCTGTAGACCTGTTTTCCTGTTTTGTTTAAGCCACTTATGGGAACAGAGTGTTCTGCTTTCAGGCATGTAGTCTTTCCTGTCTATGGTCTTCAGCTGTTCCTGTGGGCCTGTGTCCTGAGTTCACCAGGCAGGTCACTTGGAGCAGAGAAGTTGTTCTTACCTGTGGTCAATCGGCTCAAGTTTGCTCGTCAGGTGTTGCTTTTGAGCTCTCCGTGAGGGTGGCAACCAGGAGGGCCTGCGGTGCCTTTTCCGGGGACCCCAGTGCACCAGGCTCCCAGGTGTCATTAGGTGTTTTCCTCTGGAGTCAGAAATGTGGGCAGAGTGTAGTCTCTTCTTGCTTCCCAGGCATGTTTTCCTCTCTGAAGGTTTAGCTCTCTTTCCCATGGGATGTGGGTGCAGAGAACTGTTGATCCTTTCCCTTCAGGTGCAGGTGTTGTCTGGAGGGCAGGGGACCTGCAGCTCCAGTGACCCTATCTTCCGGTTCCCATAGGCCATATATAGTTTCCTCTTGGGCCAGGAATGTGGGCAGGGCTGGGCAGTATTGGTGGTCTCTGCCGCTCTGCAGTCTCAGGAGTGCCCACCTGTCCAGGCGGTGAGCTCTCTCTTCCACGGGGTTTGGGACCAGTGAGCTGCGAGCGTGGGATCAGTGAGAATGGAAATCCAGCTAAAAACCGGAAGTTTCTGGTCTCTGAGGAATTTTGCCTCTGTGTGACCTGAGACCACCTGTCAGGTCGCTTGGAGCAGAATAGTTGGTCTTACCTGTGGTCCCGTGGCTCAAGTTTGTTCCTGGGGTGTTGCTTTTGAGCTCTCCATGAGGGCGGCAACCAGGAGGGTCTGCAGGAAATATTTTCTTAACAGAACTCCAATGGCTTTTGCTATAAGATCAGGAATCAACAAATGGGACCTCATAAAATTGTAAAACTTCTATAAGGCAAAGGATACTATCAATAGAACATCATTGCAACCAACATATATGGAAAATATCCTAAAAATGGTACATCTAATAGAGGGAAAATATTAAATATATACAGTGAAATCAAAAAGATAGACCAAAAGAATCAAATAACCTCTACGAGTGGATTGAATTCCTGGTAGCTAGGGTGAGGGTCTTAAATCCCACACCCACAGTGACATTCCTACTCTAACAAGGCCACACCTCCACATAGTGTCACTCCCTGGACCAAGTGTATTCAAACCATGACAATTGGATATGTTCTCTTTATATGTTCTTTCTCACATTCATTGGGTATTTAAGCTAATCTCCTCCCCAATGGGTCCTGGAAACATTTGGCGCCCTGGTATCTGGCTATTTCTAGTGACTATTCACCAGTTCCACTTCCTCCACTGCTACCAACCTCATTTCAAATTCCTGAACCTCTTTACTTCTCCAAGATATCCTACTGTATCTGAACTGCCCCACCTTTTCCTTCCCCTCCTCTCTCCCTCCCAGTACCTTCTCTCCCTCAACTTCCTGAGATTATCTTCTTCTCCCTTCTGAGTAGGACTGTAGTATCTGCACTTTAGTGTGTTCTTCCTTCTTTTGGGTTCCATATGGCCTGTGCGTTGTACACTTTCAATTTCCTGATAAATCAAATTGTCTTGTGGTAAACCAATGTCAATGGCATCTAAGTTTGCTGACACTGAAAATTGCCAGTCTCTGAGGATGAACAGTTAACTAAATTCTTATTATGTATGCAGCAATTGTGCCTACAATGATGCTGGTATCATAACCTGTGCATTAAATCCAGCATAGACATTCTTGCATGGGTATAAATGGAGAAATTTTAGAATGGGAGGTTTAAAAGAATAAGGTTCAGCCTATGCTATTGGATCATTATTGAGATAAGGAGGAAGAAATTTCTCCCCTGCACCATGCTGCTGAGGACTGGGTAAAAATGGGGATAGGATACTTCTGGTCAGGGGATCTAGAAACTTGTGTCTTTAATACTAAGGACTGCTGAACTAGGTCAGGTACTATAGGTACTGAGACACAAGTACCTCAGAAGTAAGCCAGGCGCTGCAGTGTCTGCTCTACTAAGCGTGTTTCTTACTGTTCTTGAAGGTACATAACCAAAAACACCAGCAAATGATACCATAGCATGATGGGGTCTCAATCTAAGTATGGTCCATTTAGGGAAAATGACTGTTGTGAAGTAAATTAATGAGAATTATGCCATTTGTATATACATAATTATTAAAATATTGTTTAAATATTTCACTGCTTGTATAACATTATTTCTAATTTTGACTAAATATACATGAAGATTAATATCAATTCATTGTGACATCATCACAAACACTTCCACAGAGCATCAGCTGTATTACATGGTCACATTTCCTTTTCCCTATGAACAGTCAGGGAATAGATCATTGGTGATCTGTCAGAGACATGTTGGGAATGTTACTGAAGCTGCCACTCCTTGCTTCTTCCCATACCTTCCGCCCTTCAAGGCACATATGTGAGGCCTGGTTTCTCAACCTGCCTGTCAACCAGGAAGCATGAGCTGCCCCAGAGTCAAATCTGCCTGCCTCACTAAAATCTTACAGGATCTGTGCAGCAGAAAATATCCCCCTCTCTTTTAAAATAAATAATTGACATGGATTACTCTTTCTGGAACATTCTTTACATTATTAGTTCCCTCTCATTCTTAACAACCATCCTAACTATTGTACAAAATGATTTGTCTCAACAGACTGATTAAACACATAATACTTGTACTGTCTCACAGTAACAGTCCTTTGGGGAAGAGGCCTAATTTTCTTTAACCTCTAATTTCTATTTTAAAAGAATTTTATTATCTTCTCTGAGGTTTGTGTCCCTCATATTTGTTACCAATTGTGGGGTCCCTGCAGTATCATGGCTAGAAAAGATACTAACAATATGTAGCAAGAAGGAAAATCCAGTAAGGATGAAGTAATTACCTGATGGTATTTGCAGTGCCTAAAGTCTGATATCAGTGCAGTATATTTTAGACATATTTAAGCACAGTATAACATTTGAAAAAAAACTTTTATCTCAATTTCATGTGCATAATGAACTTAAGGCATAATAACATTGAAACTCTTTTGCAAAGTACATGTGACTTCTCATTTAAAGGTGGATTCAACTGACTGAGAAAGGAAACTAAAGATTAAGGTATATGAAGGGGATTCTGGGAAACCTAGCTGAGGCCTTATAGATAGAAAAGTTTATCATGTTAGTAAGCACATCGATTCCCAGTTTTATGAATGAAAACCAAGTATACATTTCCTCCTCTCAGGAGACAGATGTATGTGACTAACTCTCCTAGTTTCTCCAGTGCTTATCTGAGAGCACTTGTGCCCTCTGTAACTAGAAGAGTGTTGTTATTTTTGCAGTCATGAGAAGCTGTCCTGGTATTTTCCTCTATTTGTATTGCCACACAAACCCAGGCCTTTGCATATTATTCCCCAGGGAGGAACCACCCCTGCCAGTGTTAGATTAAAAGGTTGGTTGTCATCTAACTGGGAGTGAAAGGTGTCCCCAGGCTTCCTCATCAAAATGAAGTGGCTGTTAGTCTGTTGGTGTTGTTCTTCTGGATTTCTGGTGAGGACAGAGGGAAGTGAGAGAGGAGAATGGGGAGGGAACACAAGTCCTGGGTCATACTGCTCACATTATGTGTTGTGTCATATATGAGTAGACAGTTATTATCCTCCAGGATTGGGCCTGTTGGGTGTGTAACTGTGAGCGGGAGGTCCCAGATGAGAAAGAACCTGTGCTATGATGAAGATCATGACATGGATGAACTGGGACAGTCTAAGTTATGTATAGAAGTACCTGGTGCTTCCTTTTCACTTGTTGTGTTATGACTAGAATTTTAATATATTAAAAATTTTGTATGTAAATATAAACATATCAGTTGAAATAAATAACAAAAAATCACAAGATTGTTCATGAAGTTTGTGTGTAACTCAGTACTTTTCTCTCATTATTTCAGCTTCCAGAGGTGATGTTGTTATGACACAAACTCCAGTCTCCCTGTCTGTCAATCTTGGAGGTCAAGCCTCTTTCTCTTGCCGGTCTAGTCAGAACCTTGTACACAGTGATGGAAACACCTATTTGAATTGGTACCTGCAGAAGCCAGGCCAGACTCCACAGACCCACATCTATAAAGTTTCCAACCGATTTTCTGTGGTCCCAGATAGGTTCAGTGGCAGCGGATCAGGGTCAGATTTCACACTCAAGATCAGCAGAGTAGAGCCTGAGGATTTGGGAGTTTATTACTGCTTCCAACGTACACATTATCCTCCCACAGTGATGCAGACCCTAACAAAAATGTCCTTGCTTGGGGCATCACAGCTGTCAAATAAGTTACTCATCTGTTTGAGAGTGAGGTATTGAAGAGCTGAAGATTATGGGTGCAGCTAAGGGCATGTACATGTTGGCTACAGCTCAGTGGTCATGGATTTTTGGCTTTTGGGACCTTTACTACAAGGAAGATATCTGTATTTGACATTATGAACCTGTTATTTCTAGAGCATCATTATTCACCATTGAATTAGAAAATAATGTGTTTCTGTGGTATTCTTCTTTACATTTTTTTTTTTTTTGGAGCTGAGGACCGAACCCAGGGCCTCGTGCTTGCTAGGCAAGCACTCTACCACTGAGCTAAATCCCCAAATATTCTTCTATACATTCTTACCTTTGTTTACTCTTCAATATCCTTTCCTTTCCTATTCCCTGCCATATCCTTGTGGAAACTTATCGGCCACTAGTATTCTCACTGTCTACTTTTACAATACACATACATATACATACATTCTACAGTTAGGGTCTGAAAATCTAAAACAACCAAAGCAGAAGACAAGTCCACACAAAGCATGATATTTACTTGAATTAGGCAGCAAAACCTGACCTGTCAGTGACAGAAGCATAGACTCAGGAGTAGCATTTGTTCCCAAACATACATCTTAGCAATTATTTCCACAGTAAATAGAAAGACCCACAAGCATCTGTGCCAAGATCTTATTACAATTTTTTTGTCATTCAGAATCATTTATTCTTTTGTGATTAGGCAGAGACATTCATTATGTTTTGGCACACAAGTAAGAATAAGGATCAAGTAGGTCTGCAATTTTAGAAAGTTCCCAGCTTCCTTACAGCCTGGGAACTTGAATGTAATTTTACTTTATGATCAAATGGTCTGAAAACAAAGTGGCAGTACTTAATGCCTCACTTGATCCCTACCACTACCTCTTACTCTCTTTAAGGCCTATTCCCAATTAATCTATCATCATATCTTTCTAACTTCTAACCATTACAGACTTCAGATAAGTCATTCAAATTTCAGCATTTAAAGTTAAGATCCACTTATAAAAGTGAACAAATCACATTGATCTTTGTCATTCGGTATACATTTTTTATAGTTCCAGATATTTTCTTTTTTTTTTTATTATAACTTTCTTTTTATTAACTTGAGTATTTCTTATATACATTTCGAGTGTTATTCCCTTTCCCGGTATCCGGGCAAACATCCCCCTCCCCCCTCCCCTTCCTTATGGGTGTTCCCCTCCCAACCCTCCCCCCATTGCCGCCCTCCCCTCACCAGTCTAGTTCACTGGGGGTTCAGTCTTAGCAGGACCCAGGGCTTCCCCTTCCACTGGTGCTCTTACTAGGATATTCATTGCTACATATGGGGTCAGAGTCCAGAGTCAGTCCATGTATAGTCTTTAGGTAGTGGCTTAGTCCCTGGAAGCTCTGGTTGCTTGACATTGTTGTACTTTTGGGGTCTCGAGCCCCTTCAAGTTCTTCCAGTTCTTTCTCTGATTCCTTCAACGGGGGTCCTATTCTCAGTTCAGTGGTATGCTGCTGGTATTCGCCTCTGTATTTGCTGTATTCTGGCTGTGTCTCTCAGGAGCGATCTACATCCGGCTCCTGTCGGTCTGCACTTCTTTGCTTCATCCATCTTGTCTAATTGGGTGGCTGTATATGTATGGGCCACATGTGGGGCAGGCTCTGAATGAGTGTTCCATAAGTCTCTGTTTTAATCTTTGCCTCTCTCTTCCCTGCCAAGGGTATTCTTGTTCCCCTTTTAATTTCCTCATTTCAGTTTTCTTTGTAGCTGAGTCAAATTCCACTTGGATGTGTATCACTTTTTTCTTTCTTTTGTTTTTTTTTTGCATTTTTATTGGATATTTTATATATTTACATTTCAAACGTTATCACCTTTCCCGGATTCCCCCTCTCTCATCCCTTCTCCCCATTTCTATGAGTATGCTCCCTCTCCCAATCACCCAGTCCCAATTCATAAGCCTGGCATTCCTCTACACTGGAGAAACAAGGCTTAACAGGACCAAGGGCTTCTCCTCATATTGATCCCAGACAATTTCATCCTCTGCTTCATATACAGCTGGAGTCATAGGTTGCTCCATGTATACTCTTTGGTTGGTGGTTTTGTCCCTGGTAGCTCTGGGGTGTCTGGTTGGTTGATACTTTTGTTCTCCCGTGGTATTACAAATCCCCTCAGTTACCTCAGTTCTTTTTGTACCTCCTCCATTGGGAACCCTGTTCTTATTCCAAAGCTCAAAATACCCAAGTACAAGTAACCGGCATCATGATGTTCAAGAAGAAGAAAGACCAAAATTGGCTTCATTGCTTCTTAGAAGAGGGAACAAAACACTCACAGGAGGAACTATGGAGACAAAGTGTGGAGCACTGTGGATTTTTCTGTGTGTAGGAATAACAGAGATGCCTGCTCTGGCCTGTGGTGCTCCCATCACTCTGTCCGACCAATAGAGCTCTTGCTTGAGTCACAGGTTGTTTACCACCTTACACTCTTATTCTTTCAGTTTCTCCTTCTGATTATGCTTTGTGCTTAAGGAATCTTCTATTTTCTTTTTTTTTAAACACGGTGTATAAATCTTTGGGAACCACAGGGTGCATGCTAAGAACTGAATCTAGGTCTTCAAGCCATCTCTCTAGCCTTTGTTATCATTTCACTCATGATTTCAAATGTTCTGCACCCATTTTCTTTTTAATGTAAAGGCTCTTGTTAATTTATAGTGTAACATATGAGAAAACTCTAAATATGTATCTTTCCCTTGAAGTCCCCTTAATGTCCTCTTGGCCCAGTGTCTCCATCTATGAAATTGTGACTAGTTAAGGCTGTTATCTATTCCTGACTTATAGAGACTATGCAGGTGTCAGTGCTGAATCACATGTGTGTCTGTAGGTGGCAGAAAAGAGACACACTATGTCTGCCCAGTATTTGGACATGTGAACATTAGAACAGTTAATTTTCATTTTATTTCCTTAAGAAAGAGGGAGGGCGAGAGGGAGAGAGAGAGAGAGAGAGAGAGAGAGAGAGAGAGAGAGAGAGAGAGAGAGAGAGAACCTAAGAAGACAAGACTACTGATAGGAAGGCCCAGACTGTCTTCCAGGATGAAGAACTAGAAACTGGAAGAACCCAAATAAGCTCAAGGTCCCTGGACAGGTGTCACAGACAGCCAGTGCAAGGTTTCTCTCAGATGGGCAGGGCAAGTAGCAACCTAAAAATGACCACCAGACTGGAGTCATTGGTCCTAGACAGGGAGCTTTCCTGAATTGACCACCACTCCAGGACCAGCCAAGTCTAGACGATAGACCATGAGTGAAACAAATGCTGCCTGGAGCCATAACGCATGATCAGGGTACAGCACTCCTGAGACCAACTTTTAGATGTTTTCCTGAAACTCAGAATCCACAAGACCTTCTAAGAAGAACAAGTGACATGTTGATAAATGGGAGAGAAGAAGAAATAGAAGAATGTGGTCAGAAAGAAGAGAGGCAGTACTAGAGATTAGAGGGTTACAAGAAACAGCCTGATATGAGTGGCTGGTAATTACACTTGGGACCATGGTGAAGTACTGGCCTGAGGTGCCATGAGAGCGCCATTACTGGGTCCACAGCCCTGTAGAAGCAGGTCTCTGTTGTCACCAAATGCCAGGCAAATATCCATGGTCTGAGCTCCTACCCAGGGAACATGTTGATATCTGATGGCTGGGCAGAACTGGGTCAAACCCTCCTTTGGGCATGGTGGGAGAACTGACCCTGAAGGAATGAGAGCAGGTGAGTTGATGCTGGCCTTAGCCACATGCAGTACTAAGAAGAGCCTGGGACCACACATTGTAGCAGATTTGGGTGTGCTGGCCCAGAGGATACAAACATCCTAGTAGAACTTGAACTTGCACTTGTCACCATGCATGGGACATCTTCTTTATCTCTCTCCTCCTATGGCAGGCAGGAGGATGGCCTTGGAGTCATAAGATCATGAGATCTGAGCCTGACCCTCACCAGCTGCATCACTAAGGCCAGAGGGCCCTGCTTCATGCCTGGACAGCACAGTACATCTGACCTTGGTGGCAGGAGACAGACAAGCTTAACGTGAGGACCTTATTGTGGAAAAGCTGGTCCTGCCATTTCTCTGCCATGAGGTGACACAGGCAAATAAAAATACCCCCTCACATCTCTTGTCACATTCTGCAGGCAGGATATCTGGCCCCAAGATCAAGCCTTTGGAGATAGAGAACTTTGGAGATTGAACCATGATCCCTGATTATTTTAAAGGTTAAGTAAAGTCATGACTGACTAAAATCTTATTGGCTGTTTTCAAAATTAGTTCCACAGGAATATATGAAGAAAAAGGAAGGGGATTGTGAATGTCAACTACTTCTTCTAAGGCCTAAGCATGTCAATATATTGATGAGAGGGAAGGTTCAAAACTTATTTAGAGAAGACAGGGCCTAAAGAGATAGGATATAAGGGTCAACAGTAAATAGTTCATTCCAGGACATATTAGGTCATTCTTAGGGTAAAGTTAAGTTAAGTAAGTAAAGTTAAGTAAGTTAAAATATACCATGCACTTATAAGTATAAATTACATACATTATTTGTTGTCCTATGTAAGGGTTTATGTAAAAGAAGCAAATACTATGAGTAAATGGAAAAGTATTACTTGTTTCTTTGTGCTCTTTACAGAAAAGTTGAATAGGCAGGACTATACTGTAAAACTAAAACAGATTAGAGGAAAAAAGTCAACTTTTAAACATTATGAGCATAATAAATTAATAGGTGATAAAATACAAAGGTTATATATCTCTGAAAAGCTTGCTTTGGATTCTAATTGTCTTTTACTTAGAAACCAAATGCACAGATTACATGTTCCTGGCTAGATATAATCATTTGGCTTGATAAACAATACTTAAATCATTTTGGCTTGCAATGTGTAGATATGCTCCACTAGACATAGTCATTTGGATTATAATACTATACTGCTTAGATATGGGAAATTGTTAATCACTGGCTACAAGGAGATAAGGAAAATTGAAAACAAATTTTAGTTGAGATTCTTGAAAACTGTATAAGGAAATTCTGAAACTGTATGCATTTGAATGTTCTGAAAATCAATACATATAAAGACGTCTCAAGCTATTTGGGACACTTGCTTGAACAAGTGATTTTAGTCCTTTATTGCTGACTCCACCTATCTGTTCATTGTGGGTTATTGAACTTATCAGATAAGGACTCAGCAATATTTTTCCATAAAGAACTTAAGGGTCTCGTATTGTCCAGATAGACAGTATAAGCATGTTATTTTCCCATTGACCACCACATATTTTTATACTATTGCCACCACTGACATAGAAGACACTTTATGTGCTTTTTTTCAACTATGAGAAGCCTGCATGACTCTTCCCTCCAGGTATACTGTAGCATATTGCTTCCTAGGGAGGACCACCTTCTTTACTGATAGTCTGATATAAAGTTTCAGTTGTCACCTTGCAATTACTGTTCTATCTCCTCAGGCTGCTTCCTCACTCACCATTCTCCTGAGGCAGATGCAATGTCATCGGTATTATAGTCACTGAAACATATAAATGGTAGACCAATAAGCTGTACCCAAGGTGCACATGACTTCAGCTGCAACCCATAATCTGGAGTTCTTCAGAACTTCTCTGTCTCATAGATAAGAGCTTGCAGCTGGGCTAACTCAGGTAAGCACATGTTTATCATAGGATCACTGTGGAAGGAACAAGTGTACTTTGAAGCATTAATAAACTACTAAAAGCTCAGTCTCTATTCTGCTGGTATTGAGGGTGAAATCTGTGCATGGAACACTGTTACTGAAATGTCTAGGAGTCCAGAAAATCAGTTGCAAATCTTGTCGATTAGCAGCTATGGAGACTGGCCAGGCTTCTGTAGGTAGCAATGAAATATGTTTCAACTACTTTATATGAGGCTCTAACTAGACTTGCAAGAAGACATAAAAGCTTAATCTTGAAGGCTGATGGGCAGGGTTATCACAGTTAAAGTTAATCTAAATTAGTGTCAGATAAACTTACTCCATGAACAATCTTTGTGGTTTCTTTTTGATAATTATTTCAAATGAGATTTTATTTTACATAGAATTTATTGCACACCCAATTTCTCTCTCTTCACACAAAATGGTGAAATGAAAGCCCTAAAGGTCTTCTAGACATAACTAACATTGCTCATTAATTCTATCTGTTCCATAATCTTCATTAAAAACATGTTATTTCCCACCTGCATCCTCCATCTCACAGCTATGACAAGAATCATTATCTCATAGAATAAGACCAATCTACTCATATATAAACAGTATGCATCTAAGTGAAATTAGGAATAAATTATTTTACATGTATGGGTATTCAACCTGCATTTGTACCACATAAGTACTTAGTGCCTCTGGAGGTTAGAAGAAGGTATCATATCTCTACTTAAATTGCACATTTTTATACAAGGTACCATGTTGGTACTAGGAACTGAACCATGGTTCTGTAAAAGAATATGTACTTCTCTTAACCATGGAGCCATTTTTCTCTCCTCCTATGTGAAAATTTTACCAGGATAGAAAAATATTATTTTAAGTTTTGGAATAGGCCACCAGCATCTAACAAAGGTGTTTAGAACCAAGAATATGCTGTAGTAATCTGCAATTGTTGTATCTCTTTTTGTTCTTTGAGAATCTTTGTATTCTCTGAAAATCAATTTACTGAAGTGCAGCTGACATAAGCAGGCCGTTCTTATACAGCATGTACAGTGCTATGGGTTTTAACATCACTGTACATATTTATGATGCCATTACTACAGTCAATGCTGGATCCAGATCTTAGTTCCTGAAGGTTTCTTATACTCATCTTCACTCTGTTGGTCCCATACTTAGTCCTTCTAACTAAAGAACAACACTTCTTTCAATTTAATCATAACATTTATTGAGTTCATAAATTTGGACATTACATTTACATATGTATTCAATTCTGAAGAACAGCGTTTGAGGAAGTTTGGTTTCCCAGATTCCACATAACCAAGTTCAGAGTTATGTTTTATAAACCAGTCAAATATGCCTGAATGAATTTGCCTTGAATGAGTTTATTTCTAGGCTACAATTTAAACTTGAAACTACAGCAGTCTAGATATGGTTTAAGAATGTCTCCTTATTTAACCATTAATTATTTAATGTCAGTTTGTTTCATATAATAAAGAAACTTCAGCCATATTTCTTAGCAACAAAATCCCCAGTATTTATCCTTAGAGCTACTAATTCATATAAAGGCTAGAGAACAAAGCCAGTTCTCCAGTATCCCTTCGTCTATGTCAAGTTGCTCTCTTGTCATCATCTGGGCAGTCTTGTTAAAGGAATTTTCTCAGGGAATCTGATCCTTTATCTAACAGACTGTGTGTGTTACAATCCCATAGTTTAGAGTATAACATTTTGATTCAACAAAACTCCCTTCTAACTAACGCTTAACCCCGAAAAATCAGAAAAGTAACTGCATAGATAGTTCTTTATCTCATAAAGGTTGTATCTCTGAACATTACACATTAACTTGCTGGGAAAAATCTGATTGTTTTAACTTTGAATTTCTGCTTTTCATCAAGGATAAGGCATGAAGATGGGAAAATGATTGTTAACATCAATGCATTTTTATTACATACAATCAGAAAATTCTGATATGTCCAAATAAATTAGCACACCCATCTTATCTGTTATGGTTCAGGGCTAGTACTGTCACTTCCATATTAAAATAGACCACAGTTCAGCATAATTAATCTGTCAACTTGAAAAGTCTAAAATTTCCAGTTTTGGCCGTGTTAGCACATAATTGCGTAAAGACCACAAACACATCTAACAGGACACCAAGGCCTACAGACTACTAATGTTCAGTGTGAAGAGCTACTGTTACGTGTTTTATGAAGATGGCATAGTCTTGCTCTAAAATAACAACAGATGGTATTCTGAATATTGATTAGGAAATTTCACAAAACACCAGCCTAATCAAGACATTATCTTTACTTAATGAATACACTCTATCTTGGTTAATATAGAAAAAATGCCTTGTATTCAAAACTAAAACCTGCTGACTCGTCCTCTACTGAATTAGTAGGAATAAATTGTATCATTTAGTTAATGTAACACATCAGTAAATGTTATGTACTAGGTATGGGTGCCTACTCGGCATTATGAATAATTCTCAGTGGAAAGATATACTAGCGAAAATATACAATATTCTTTTTAAATCTATAAGAATCTAAAGGGACCTTTTTAACATGTAACATCTGAAATTATTTCCCTATGAGAGCCGTCCATGGATTTTATATTTCTCAATCAACCTCTAGAGTATATATATATATATATATATATATATATATATATATATATATATATATGAACCCTTGTGTTGTTGTAAAGTTATAAAATAATATCCCATTACAGATGGTTGTGAGCCATTATGTGGTTGCTAGGAATTAAACTCAGGACCTCTGAAAGAGCAGTCAGTGCCCTTAATTACTGGATATTAACCCAAATGCTCGAATTACTCTAGATGCACAGAACACGTGAAACTCAAGAAGGATGACCAAAATGTGGATGCTTCAGTCCTTCTTTAAAAGGCGAACAAGAATACACTTGGGAGGGTAGAGGGAGGGAAAATTTAGAACAGAGGCTGAAGGAACGCCCATTCAGAGCCTGTCCCACATGTGGCCCATACATATACAGCCACCAAACTATATAAGAAAGATGAAGCAAAGAAGTGCAGGCTGACAGGAACCGGATGTAGATCTCTCCTGAGTGACATAGCCAGAATATGGCAAATACATAGGTGAATGCCAGCAGCAAACCACTGAATGGAGAAAGAGAACCCCGTTGACGAAATCAGAGAAAGGACTGAAAGAGCTTGAAGGGGCTTTAGACCCCATATGGACAGCAATGCCAACCAACCAGAGCTTCCAGGGACTAAGCCACTACCCAAAGACTATACATGGACTGACCCTGGGCTCCAACCTCATAGGTAGCAATGAATAGCCTAGTAAGGGCACCAGTGGGAGGGGAAGCCCTTGGTCCTATCAAGACTGAACCCCCAGTGAGCAGGATTTTGGGGAGGAGGGCAGTAAAGTGGAGAGATTTGGGAGGGGAACACCCGTATATAACGGGAGGGGGAGGGCTTAGGGGGATGTTAGCCAGAAACCTGGAAAGGTAATAACAATTTAAATGTAAATAAGATATACCCAATTTAAAAAGATGGAGAAAAATAAAATAAAAGGCTGTCTTTTGTTCCTACTAGGTCCAGCCCCACAGTGCCCCAAGGTATCTGCTAGATATCTTACCAGAAGAACACATCCTAAATCCCTGGAAGCCCAGTGTCTCTGACACTACACACTCTCCAAAACTCAATCCTCCACAAGAAAGAGTACACATTAACCTCTGATCCAATTGATAAGATATAATTGCCCACCTAAAAAAGGCCTGTACATATCCATCCCTTAAGAACATTCATAACAACCTGTAGATACAGAGAGTGGAATCTTTACGTCAGCCTCCATGTTCTCTCAGTTGCAACTTCTCTGCCAGTCTCCTTCTGTCTCTTCCTCAATGACAGGCCTCATTCTATCTTGTAATACCCTCACTTGTAAGACAACATCCCACACCATAGTAGTTTTTATTTTAATTCATCAGTTTTAAAAAATATATTGTTATTATTGCATGGTAAGATGCTTTATAGACTTTTCAGTTAACCAAAGAAGTATCAAACATACTGTGATAAAAATCAAGTCATTCCACATAACCTTGTTTTCACACGTTATGTCTCTATATAACAAAGACTGTCAGGTGCTGTTCTTTCAGAGAGTGGCAACATTATCAAAGAACTGCATTAGGTTGCTCATACCAGTCAAATCTGAATCCACAGAAGTAGCCCAGATGTCTATCACCTTCAGCAGTACATCATGTGACTAACAAAGGGAAACAAAATAAACTCAGTGAAGGGACTATGAATGTGATCTCTTCTCCTGAAACTGTATTTAAAACAAAAGAGCTCAGGATCATTTATATAAGATGTAGCATTACAGAAAGTAATGCAGATGGCACAATAATCCCACAATGCTTTATAATTTCTTCTTTGTCTACAGCAAATATTTTGTTTATGATATATGGTGAGGGTATAAATATATATATATTAGATAATTTAATGCATTTTAATTTCTTTTACAGATTAATCACTCTGAACCACTTATCATTGAGCGCATTTTTGGGTATATGCCCAAGAGAGGTATACCTGGGTCCTCTGGTAGTTTAATGTCCAATTTTCTGAGGAACCTCCAGACTGATTTCCAGAATGGTTGTACCAGTCTGCAATCCCACTAACAATGGAGGAGTGTTCCTCTTTCTCCACATCCTCGTCAGCGTTTGCTGTCACCTGAGTTTTTGATCTTAGCCATTCTCACTGGTGTCAGGTGAAATCTCAGGGTTGTTTTGATTTGCATTTAAATGCATTTAAAGGCAAAATTATGTACAATTACCTGTTTGTTGAAAAACCTGTACATAAATTTGTTCCATTTTATGTTTTTTTGTTTATTTATTTATTCATTTATTTATTTATTCACTTTACATCTAGATCACTGTTCCCTGTTCTGGTAATTCAGACACACAGTCCCCCTATCATTCTCTTCTGAGAGGGCAAATTCTACTCCTCTCACTTGTCACCCTTTTCTCATATATTAAGTCTCTGTACCAGTAGACCTATCCTCTCCCATTGGAACCAGACAAGGTAGCACAGTTATGGAAATAGAATCCACAAGTTGGCAATAGTTTTGGGAATGCTCCCAATCCAGTTGTTGTGAAACTGCATGTAGACTAAGCTGAACATCTGCTGCATGTGAGCAGGGGCCTTAGGTTCCACCCATGCAGGCTCTTTGTTTAGTGGTTCAGTCTCTGAGAGCTCAAAAGGGTTCAGGTTATTTTTCTCTGTTGGTCTTCCTGTGGAGTGCCTATGAGTTTTTACAGGTCACTCAATCCTTCCTTGAACTCTTCCAAAATACTTCCTGTGCATGTTCAATATTTGGCTGAGATACTTTGCATCTGTTTTTGAATGATGCTGGGTGGAACTTCTCAAGGGGCAGTAATCCTAGACTCCTGTTATGCACATTCTTTGAGCCTGGTTTACCTCCATTAGAAAAGTATTTTCTAGTTCCATTTATTTGCCTTCACCATTGATAATGTCCTTGCTTTTAAGAGTTGGTTAGTATTCTGCTGCATAAATGGACCATAGTTTCTGTATCCATTCTTTGGTTGAAAGAAATCTTGATTGTTTCTGCTTCTGGCTATTACAAATGAAGCTTCTATGAACATAGTGCAGCACATGTCCTTGTGGTATGGTGGAGCACATATTGGGTAAATACCCAGGAGGTATAGCTGTATCTTCAGGTAGAACTGTTCCCAATTTTATGGGAAGTATCCTTATTGATTAACAGAGTGGTTGAACAAGTTTTCATTAAATGGAAGCTCATTCATTTGAAAAGCTTCTATTAAGCAAAGGACACTGTCAATAGGACAAAACAGCAGCCTACAGTTTGGGAAAGGTTCTTTACAAACATGACATCCAACAGAGGACTGAGATCCAAAAATATAAAGAACTCAAAAAGTTTGACACTAATAAGCCAAATAACCCAATTCAAAACTGGGGCATAGGACTAGACAGAATGCTTAACACAGGAACCCTGAATAGCTGAAAAGCACTTAAAGAAAAGGTCAGTGTCCTTAGTCATCAGGAAATGCAAATGAAAGTTACCCTGATATTTCATCTTACACACACCAGAATTGCTAAGATAAAAAACGTAAGCTATAGCTCATGCTCATTAGGATGTGAAGAAAGAGTAGTACTCCTCCAGTATATGTGTTTATTAAAAGCTTTAAACAAAGAATTTGTGCTAAATTAAAACATTCTACAGGTAAAAGATTATTTCACCAAAGACATAAATATTTCTAGTGGATCAACTCAAATAGAAGGATAATTATTAATTTTTAAATATGGAAAAAATCTTACAATGTAGAAGACAAATAACTGTTAAATCCTACCAGCAGCTTCTTCAAAAGAGTAAAGTTTACATAAAGGCAAGAATACATAAAGGCCACTAAGAGCATCAATATCATAATACCAATGTTTGGAAACAGATCTTGAGACCACATACTTAGACTTCAAATCTTTGACGTGCAACTAAGATCTGATGTCAAAATGAACACCAGAGTTCTCTTTGTCTTAAGTTTCAATATTGCATACCACTATTTTTTTACCTCCCAAAAGCCATTCCATAGCTTTTCTGTAGACTCCAATTGTGTTTTTAACAGGAAACATTGTTTGGGTCATCCACATTGACATTTGTTTTGCTACATAAAAATTCCAACTGAGAATGGTACTTAGATTCCTCAGGACAATGACTTCAATAGTTCATGAAGACTACAGAGATTAAGTTGTGTTTGTACTGCTGAAGCATACAGGTTATAGAGCAGCCTAATGGGACTCTGATGTCAAAACCATTCAAAGTTCTTAAAAGCCTGGCTATATCTGAGAAATTATGTCAGATGTAGGAGGAACCAAAAGAACAACTATGAAAACCCAGCCTCACACATCTACATCATTAGAGTTTTATGTTATGATTTATATCACTGTGGGATCCGCAGGAGTACTGCTGGCAGAAATATGTGGGAAAATCTTCAGCCTACAGGATGCTGATGTTATGTGTGTAATCTGTACCAGATCCACTGCCACTGTACCTTGAAGGGATACCTGTTTGCAAATTGTTTGTATTATACATCAGGAGTTCGGAAGCTTCTTCAATCTTGTGCTGATCAGCATAAGACATTTCCAATACTCTGACTTGCTTTGCAGCTGAGAGTGACTCTGACTCTCACAGATGCAGACAGGGATGAAGGAAACTGAATCATCTGGATGTCACATCTCATGCCTGATATTGGAAATACACATCAGACACATACTGTTAATAACATGAAAAACATAACTTTTCAAAGTACCAGGCACACTTCTGAAAGTGTTTTTGATATTGTCCATCTTGCCTGGGACCCAAAGCAGCAGCAGCCCTAAGACTTGTACTGGAGCCATCATGACTGGCCTGTGTCCTGTCTGGGAAAGAATACCAAAGCGTGTAGGTTGTCGAATAAGGCCTACTTAAGTGGACTGTGTTCCTCAGATATGCAAATCTAGCGATCTGGCACAGCTGCATGGCTGACCTTCCTCAGTAATTTATAAAGACATGATGTCTCTGCCATACTCAGAATGAAAGTTGGGATGCATAGATTTTTTTCTGACAGGAAATGTGATTATTTCTCTTGAGAAAGAGAAGAACAGTGTCAGACCAGGCTCCTATAAAGAGTATATTATGGTCATTATAATTTTTTGCCATTCTATCCTCAAGAGAGCTCCAACTCATAAGTAACTGTTCACTATGACACAGACATAGACCTGAAAGACACGGAAAACAGTACATGGGTCCCTTTTATAGGTGCCTGGCAACACTATTTGAAACAAAGTGTTTTCCCTTTTGTTCCCCTTCCCTGATCCTCTTAATAAGAAGAAGGAGACATACATAAAAGCAAAAACTCAATACCCAATGAAAAGGCAAACCCAAAAGATGTGACTCTTAAATAGCAGGACCTCCATTCACTAAATTCTCATCTTATAAAGCTGATGTGACTGACTGCATGCATGGCTGTTCTGAAGTTACACACTCCTGCTACCCCTCTTGTGGCTGATCTTGGTCTGATGATGTCGTGGGCATTCGGTTCATTACTCCTATTCCCTCTAGTAGGTTTTTTTCCCAAAGCATTAACCCAAGCGAAGGTACTTTCTTTACTTTGTGGTCATTCAGACCCTTAAATGTTTCATGATCCTTAATAAACTTAAACATTGTTTTCACTGCCATCTGTTTTTCTATCTTTAACAAACAAAACTTTCTTTTATTCATATCAACATTGTTTATATATTACAGGGATTAGAGATGCTTTTATATTCTTTTTTTTTCTTTCTTCTTCTTTTTTTTTTTTTTTAAGCTGGGACCAATCCCAGGGCCTTGCACTTGCTAGGAGAGCGCTCTACCACTGAGCTAAATCCCCAACCCCTAGAGATGCTTTTTTTTTTTTTTATTAACTTGAGTATTTCTTATATACATTTCGAATGTTATTCCCTTTCCCGGTTTCCGGGCAAACATCCCCCTCCCCCCTCCCCTTCCTTATGGGTGTTCCCCTCCCAACCCTCCCCCCATTGCCGCCCTCCCCCCATAGACTAGTTCACTGGGGGTTCAGTCTTAGCAGGACCCAGGGCTTCCCCTTCCACTGGTGCTCTTACTAGGATATTCATTGCTACAAATGGGGTCAGAGTCCAGGGTCAGTCCATGTATAGTCTTTAGGTAATGGCTTAGTCCCTGGAAGCTCTGGTTGCTTGGCATTGTTGTACTTTGGGGTCTCGAGCCCCTTCAAGCTCTTCCAGTTCTTTCTCTGATTCCTTCAACAGGGGACCTATTCTCAGTTCAGTGGTTTGCTGCTGGCATTCGCCTCTGTATTTGCTGTATTCTGGCTGTGTCTCTCAGGAGCGATCTACATCCGGCTCCTGTTGGTCTCCACTTCTTTGGTACTAAAATAACAAAAAATTCTAGAGGTAAAAATTGTTTTACCAAACACATAGATATTTCTAATAGATCTACTCAAATGGAAGGACAATTATTAATTGTAAAATGTGGAGCCAGTCTTATATTATAGAAGAAAAATAAGGTGGGAAAATCCACTAGTCTCTTCAGGCAAGTGCTGAAGGCAAATTTACATAAAGACAAGAATTCATAAAGGCCACTGAAAGCATCAAACCATAATACTGATTTGGAAACAGGTCTTGACTCCACATAAACTTCAAATCTTTGACAAGCAACTAAGATCCGATTTCAAAATGAACACCAGAGTTCTGTCTGTCTTAAGCTTCAACATTGCATACCTCTAATTTGTACCTCCCAAAAGCCATTCAATAGCTTTTCTGAAAAATATCACTTCTATTCCTCAGGTACAATGATTGCAAAAGTTCAAGAAGTCTACAGAGATTAAGTAATGTTTGTACTGCTGAAGCATACAGGGTACAGAGGAATCTCATGGGTCTCTCATGCCCAAACCATGCAAACTCTTCAAAGCCTGACTACATCTGAGACATTATGTCAGTAATGGAACAAAAAAAAACAGCTGTGAAAACCCAACCTCACACATCTGCATCTCTGGGTGGTTTATGTTATAGTTTGTATCACTGTGGGGCCAACTATTATGCTGAAAGCAGAAATATGTGGCAACATCTTCAGGCTGCAGGCTGCTGATGGTGAGTGTGTAATCTGTACCAGATCCACTGCCACTGAACCTTGATGGGATGCCCGTTTGCAAATTGTTTGTATTATATATCAGGAGTTTGGGAGCTTCTCCAAGCTTTTGCTGATACCAGTTTAAGTACTTGTTAATATTCTGACTTGCTTTGCAGTTGAGAGTGACTCTGTCTCCCACAGATGCAGACAGGACTGAAGGAGACTGGGTCATCTGGATGTCACATCTCATGGCTGATATTGGAAATACACATAAAATACATACTGTTAATAACATGAAAAACATAACTTTTCAAAGTACCGGGCACACTTCTGAAAGTGTTTTTGATATTGTCCATCTTACCTGGGAGCCAGAGCAGCAGCAGCCCTAAGAGTTGAACTGGAGCCATCATGACTGGCCTGTGTCCTGTCTGGGACTGAATACCAAAGCGTGCAGATTGTCTAATAAGAAGGCATACTTAAGTGGACTGTGTTCCTCAGATATGCAAATCTAGCTATCTGGCACAGCTGCTTGGCTGACTTGCCTCTGTCATTTAATAAAGACATGATGTCTCTGCCATACTCAGAAGAAAGTTGGGATGCATAGATTTTTCTGACAGGAAATGTGATTATTTCTCTTGAGAAAGAGAAGAACAGTGTCAGCCCAGGCTCCTATAAAGAGTATATTATGGTCATTATAATTTTCTGGCATGCTGTCCTCAAGAGAGCTCCAACTCATAAGTAACTGTTCACTATGACACAGACATATACCTGAAAAGACACGGAAAACTGTACATAGGTCCCTTTTATAGGTGCCTGGCAACAATATTTGAAACAAAGTGTTTTCCCTTTTGTTCCCCTTCCCTGATCCTCTTAATATGAATTAGGAGACATACATAAAAGCAAAAACTCAATACCCAATGAAAAGGAAAAACCCAAAAAATGTGACTCTTAAATAGCAGGACCTCCATTCACTAAATTCTCATCTTATAAAGCTGACGTGACTGATTGCATGCATGACTGCTCTGAAGTTACGCAGTCCTGCTTCCCATCTTGTGGCTGATCTTTGTCTGATGATGTCGTGGGCACTCGGTTCGTTACTCCTATTCCCTCTAGTAGGTTTTTGTTCCATAGCATTATCCCAAGCAGAGGTCCTTTCTTTACTTTGTGGTCATTCAGACCCTTAAATGTTTCATGATCCTTAATAAACTTAAACATTGTTTTCACTTCCATCTGTTTTTATATCTTTAATAAACAAAACATTCTTTTATTCATTTCAACATTGTTTACATATTACAGGGATTAGAGATGCTTTTAAAGAAGAAAAACCGTGGTAGAATTCCTGATTAGAGATATTATCAACACTAATACCCCCTTCATGTTTTCTAAGTGCGTCAGTGCAACAAATGCTATTTTTTTTTGTTTTTTGTTTTTATTTTTGATTTTGTTTTTGTTTGTTTTTGTGACTGATGATGTCTAATGCTACAAAGGAGTAATGGATATGAAATGCCTATGAAAAGGATGTATACTAGTTATTTTATCAATACCCATACATTTCAATTCATATACCAAAATATTGTATTCCAGTCCTAAGCATAGTATATATTTATTTGTGAATCTTTCCAATGTGAAAAGACAAAATGTACCAGCTCTCCTCATACAAATCCATATTGTCCTTTGTGTTTCTATAGACTTCATTTTGCTTCATGACCACAGAGCAAATGATAGTGGGAAAACTTATTGGTTTGAAGATCAAAGAGTTGATGAAAGCCTCATATCATCTGTCCATACACAGAAGAGGGGGAACAGCTCTCTGAAAATGTAAAAAGAGATCAGTGAGTGATCTATGTTCACAGAGAGGCTAGACTAATCCCCAGAGTATGCTTTCTTCACTCTAAACCAATCCTTATTCTACATAAGCAGGGAAAGTGGGCCACACAAGTACCTTCAGTGAAGCCAGGTAGCGCATGTGGCTACAGACAAACAGAACACTAATGTGCACAATGGGAAGCCTCTGCTTGGAGTCCTCAATAGGACTTGTAGAATTTGTTCTTTCTCTGATATGAAGGTGAAGATCCTTGATCTTTTTTCTCCTGCTGCTCTAAGTAACTGAGCCTCTATTACAGGTTTAAAGACTGGATAGGAAGAATCTGTAGCACTAGATATATTTTTATTATCAGATATGTGGTAAATACAAATTCTTTTTGATTTACATATGTCAAATTAAGTATATCTTTATGGAATTTGAAGAATAAACTAAATAAATTTGTGGAATAGCAAATCTTTTTTTTTTGGTCAAAAACCACTTTTATTTTGTAAAGTCACTCCACAAAACATTTCAATTATTATGGATCTCTATTTTTTAATTTTTATTAGATATATTTCTCTACTTACGTTTCAAATGTTATTCCCCTTCCTGGTTTAGTCCCTGGGAGCTCTGATTGATTGGTATTCTCATTCTTATGAGGATGTAAGACCCTTAAACTCCTTCAGGCCTTTCTCTATTTCCTCCAAATGGGATCCCATTCTCAGTTCAGTGGCTTACTGCTAGCATTCCTCTCTGTATTTGTCATGTTCTGACTGAGCCTCTCTATCTGGCTCCTGTCATCATGTACTAATTGGCTTAATAGATATTATGTACCTAGCTTTAGTGGATATATATATGTGTGTGTGTGTGTGTGTGTGTGTGTGTGTGTGTGTGTGTATGTGTGTGTGTGTGTGTGTGTGTGCCAAATCCCCAGGTGAATGGCCATTCTGTCAGTTTCTGTTCCACAATTTGTCTGCAAATCCACACCTATGAATATTTTTGTCCCCCTTTAAAGAAGGACTCAAATATTTGCATTTGGCTTTCCTTCTTCTTGAGCTTCATATACTCTGTGAATTGTGTCTTGTGTAATTTGAGCATTTGGGCTAATATTCACTTATCAGTGAGTGCATACTGTGGTGTTTTGTTTGTTTGTTTTTTAGTTTTTGGTTTTTTCGTAATTGGATTAGCTCTTTCAGGAGGATATTTATTAGTTCCATCCATTTGCCTATGAATTTCATGAAGTCATTGTTTTTGATAGGTGAGTGATAATCTACTATGTAAATGTACCACATTTTCTGTATCCACTCCTCTGTGGAAGGACATCTGGGTTCTTTCCTGCCTCTGGCTATTATAAAGAATATTATAATATTAACATAGTGGAGCACGGGTCTTTGTTGGATGTTGGAGCATCATTTGAGTATATGTCCAGAAAAGGAATAGCTGTGTCTTCAGATAGTGCAATGTCCAGTTTTCTGAGGAACCATCAAAATGATTTATAGAGTGGTTTTACCAGCTTGCATCCCATAACAATACAGGAATTTTCCTCTTTCTCCACATCCTTTCCAGCATCTACTGTCACCTGAGTTTTGATCTTAGCCATTGTGTCTGGTGTGAGGTGGAATCTCAGGGCTGTTTTGATTTGCATTTCCCTAATAAATAAGAATGTTGAACATGTCTTTAGGTACTTCTCAGCCCTTTGATCATCTTTAGCAGAGAATACTGTGTTTATCTCTGTACCCCATTTTTAATAGGGTTATTTGTTTCTCTGGATTCTAACTTCTTGAGTTATTTATATATATTGGATATTAGTCTATCAGATGTAGGATTGGTAAAGATCTTTTTTGAATCTATTGACTGCTATTTTGTCTTGAGGACAGTATCCTTTGCCTTACAGAAGCTTTTCAGTTTTATGAGATCCTATTTGTTGATTCTTGATCTTAGAGCATAAGCTATTGTTTTGTTCAGGAAAATTTTCCCCATGCCCATGTGTTCAAGGCTCTTCCCACTTTTTCTTCTATTAGATTGAGTGTATCTGGTTTTATGTGAAGGTCCTTGATCCACTTGGGCATAACGTTTGTACAGTGTGGCAAGAATTAGTTGATTTGCATTCTTCTACATGCTGACTTCCAGTTGAAACAGTACCATTTGTTGAAAATGCTATCTTCTTTCCACTGGATGGCTTTAGCTCATTTGTCTAAGATCAAGTGACAGGTGTGTGGGTTCATTTCTGGTTCTTCACTTATATTCCATAGATCTACCTGCCTGTGTCAGTACCAATGCCATACAATTTTTATCACTATTGCTCTGTAATACTGCTTGTGGTCAGGGATAGTGATTCCCCCAGAACTTCGTTTATTGTCGAGGACGGTTTTCACTATCCTGGTTTTTTTTTTTTGTTTTGTTATTCTAAGAAGAATTGAGATGGGATTTTGATGGGGATTGCATTTAATCTGTAGATTGTTTTGGTAAAATGGCCATTTTTACTATATTAATCCTGTCAATTCATGAGCATGGGAGATTTTTCCATCTTCTGAGATCTTCTTAAATTTCTTTCTTTGGAGACTTGAAGTTCTTGTCGTACAGTTATTTCACTTGTTTGGATAAATCACATCAAGGTACTTTATATTATTTGGGACTTTTATAAAGGGTGTCGATTCCCTAATTTCTTTCTCAGCTACTTATTTCTAAGAGTAAATTATATACCCAGCCACTTTGTAGAAGTTGTTTATAAGGCTTAGTAGTTCTCTTGTGGAACTTTTGGGATCACTTAAATATACTATCATATCATGAAAATAGTGATATTTTGATTTCTTCCTTTCAAATTTGTATCCCTTAGGTCTCCTTCTGTTGTTTGATTGCCCTGGCTAGAATTTTGAGTACTATATTGAATAAATATGGAGAGAGTGGGCAGTCTTGTCTAGTCCCTGATTTTAGTGGAATTGCTTTAAGCTTCTCTCCATTTAACTTAATGTTGGCTACTGGTTTGCCATATATTGCTTTTACTGTGTTTAAATTTTGGCCTTGAATTCCTGATCTTTCTATGAATTTTATCATGAAGGTGTGTTGACTCAGCTTCTAATGAAAAGATCATGTAGATTTTTTTCTATGAGTTTTTTTACACAATGGATTAGGTTGATGGATTTCAGTATAGTGAACCATCCCTGCATCCCAGGGATGAAGCCTACTTGGATCATGATGGATGATTCAGCTAGTTGGGATCTTACCACAAAGTCACCACTTCCTAAATTCAATTTAATTTCCTTGAACACAGGATTCATCTGCATTTTGCTTCCTGGTGCCCCCTTAATATCCAAATCAAACATTTTATATTTTTCCTTTCTAAGCTTGCTATGTTTGTTTAAATGCTCTCCATGAAACTAAACCAGAGAACAAGTCTGTGATGGTCATTTCTAAGACTTTCTTTGGCAATGAAGTAAATCTGAATCTCTTTACCTTAGTCTCAGACAGACTCTTCAGGTGAGAGCAAAAGGCAGCCACGTCCTTCATGAAAATGCTACAAAAACTGTCTCTAGGCCACACACTGAAGTTCTTTTGCACAGAAACATCGACAGGACTGCACAGTTCAAATCACTCACAGCAACAAAATCTTCCTTATTTCTACTAGGATAGCTCATTAAGTCCCATTCAAAGCATTCCATGGCTTTCCAAAGTCAACAAATCCACATTTTTCCAAACAAAAGCTTCATCAGTCCTACCACAGCAATACCCCAGTCTCTGGCACCAACTTCTATCCTAGGTTTACTGCTATGACCAGACATAATGACTAAGGCAAGTCTTATAGACAACAATATTCAGTTGGAGATGACATACAGATCTAGAAGTTCAGTCCTTTATCATCAACATGGGAACATGGGAGCATCTAGGCAAGTGGTAAAATGGAGGTGAATCCTGTGCAGGCAGACTTTGGAGTTCTTCATCTTCATCTGAAGGCTGCTAACTTAATACTGACTTCCAAGTAGCTTTGGTGAGGGTCTTAAGCCCATGCCCCTAGTGACACACCTATCCCAACAAGGCCACACCTTCTAATCCTGTCATTCCCTGGGCCATGCATATATCAACCACCACTCATGGGAAATATGTTCTTTGTCCTAATTATGCAGTAGGCTAGCTTCTTTCTCAATACTTGTATTCCTTAATCATTTACATAATGAGACAATAATTCTCCTGAGTTCTCTATGAGTAATGGTGAAAATAATTGTTATTTATTTCAATTAAGACCTAGAGAGACATTGACCACTACATTGCTATTAAATAGTGGGTAGTAAGAGCTCTATGGCTTATTCTGCTCCTCTGTATTCTTTCCATCATGCTTGAGGATTGTTTTGGAATGTGGCTTCAAAGACTTCAGTATGACAACCTCATTTTATTCACAAAGCCAAAAAGTATAGCACATTATGAAGGTAATGATAATGATGTGTTCCTTGATCCTTCTGCATTATTATGCTCAATCTTATGATATCTCTGATTGGGATTAAAACTGACTACTTAGTGCAGTGATTCTCAAACTGCTAATGCTGTGACTCTTTAATACAATGCCTCATGCTGTGGTGTCCACCAGCCATAAAATTAATTTTTTTGCTACTCCATTACCATCACTATAAATATTAGCTTATAGGCAGCACTCGTATTAAATGATTATACTTCACTTTGAGAAGATTGCTGTGATAAGCAAGTTATTGGAATGAATTTGCTAGATAGCATTAGTGAATTAGTTTTTGAACCAAGGGGGTCCATATCATTCACCAATAGCTCATTTTGTGTGTGTGTTTAATGTCTCAGTTAAGCACTCACTGCTTAAATTGTTTGTCCCAGTTGGGTAAATAATAGTATTCTAAAAGCACCCATAGTGTTGTATGCATTAATCAGAAGAAAAAAGAGTTTTACTAGTGCTAGGTGGATAGGGGCCTTCAATTTTATGTGCAATACAAGCACAATGCTCCCCATTAAAGGAAGGATTTGATGAGATAAGAAAAACCAAAGTTATATTGGATGGCAAATACAGCTCTATACATCAACTTCCAAAAATAAGGTCCTTATGTTAGATCTAATTGTATGATATGCTTAGGAAATCCTGATGCGTTTTTCTTGTAGTGGGCAAGTAGATTCTTAGAATCTTTTTATGCTTTCAAGGAGTTAAAATATCAAAGTTCTAGATGAAAATGACTGGCTAATTATAACTAGGAAACATTAAGTTTTGATTTTATAAAAGTCTTTCAGAATCATGTTTATTATGCATGCAAGCCTCTCAAAGATAGTTTAGTACAACATATCTAGGTTTGATATGGCTGAGTTAAAATACATGCCCATCAAGCCTGAAAGATGCCTCAATGGGTTAAAGCACTTGACAGCCAAACATATCAAGTGACCTGAGATTTATTCTTTTGATCCATGGAACACATTTGATAAGCTGAATACAGGAGTGCTCAACTGGGTATCTCTAAGGTGAAATAGGAAGCAGAAAGGGGAAAATCACTACAAACTTTTCAAGACAACTAACTTAGAGTAAGAAGACCCTGCACACCAGTAGGATTAATTAGGTCCCTGCCATAATACCATATGGAAAGAGAACCTTGGACCTTCATATATGCACATGCCCATCGTTGTATAGATCTCTCTCTCTCTCTCTCTCTCTCTCTCTCTCTCTCTCTCTGTCTTTTACACACACACACACACACACACACACACATACACACACCACATCACACTTTTTAATCATACTTTCAATTTTTTCCAACATTCTCTTTCTATTCTCTCTCCTCTCAGTGGAATTCACTTTTTTCAGACACATCTTCCTATTTTCATTTCTTTATTCAGAGTCAAGTATCTTTAATTTTGATTGCCTATAAGAACATGTCAGTGTCATATTTACTTAAAAAGTACTTTGCCAGCATCATGATCACAGCGGAGTATGACCTCCATTACCTATATCAATCATTAAATGCCTCTAGAATCTCAGAAACAGGTAGAGCATTATGATTCTCTTCTCTGTTGTGATGTAATAATGTGAGTGAATAATTATTTGGCAGAGGATTTTGTAGAGTATACAATAGAGAATGGCAGTTGTAAGTTAGGTTTTATTGTGACAAGTTAGTACAAGACTATGCAGATGTTGCTTCCTAGACAGGACAAAATTTGTTTGTTAAAAATCATTTATTTTTGTATACAGATGTATACACATACACATGTGTGTGTGTGTGTGTGTGTGTGTGTGTGTGTGTGTGTGTGTCCGTGCACGCATGTGTGGCTGATTCATTCAAAGTTGAGAAAATCGCATCAGAAGCATTAGTGCAGCTCTATAAACTTTGCCTGCCTCCCCACACCTGATGATAACTGAATTTATGTCCTCAACAAAAAAGCCAGGGCTTTTACTTTATGAGCTATTTACTCAGCCTTAAAACTGGATATTTGGACTCTGAGCCAGAATAAACCTTTATGCTGCTTTGATGAGGGTATTTTATCAGAGAAACAGGAAAAATAATGATGCAGTAATGTAAATAATTAGAAAGAGTGTCTTTTGCTGCTTTTTCAGTTGAATATGCACCTTTCTTTGGACCTCTGTGAAGGAGAATCATATCCCCATGTTAAATTTCTTAAAAAGATCACCAATCTTGAGTGTAGGGAGCTGCACGGTAAAACAAAGATGGCACCAACATCCAGTCCCATCTGGATGTAAACAATTTATCGCACATCCGGCACCCTCCTGTGGTGAACAACAGTACTGCACATGTGCGGGGTTGCACCTGGTGTCAATCTGGCCGGGGCGGTACCATGCTAAAGGGGCCATTCATGCTCCGCCAATCCCTGGAGGACAAGTAGCAGGGGTGATTCGTGCTGCGCCAATCCCTGAAGGACCATTAACATAGCCACAGCCTGTTGTGTATATAAGGCGAGCACCTTTGCTGCTCGAGGTCCCCGTATCAGCAATGAGGTGGTCCTGCAATAAAGGCTGTTGAGAAGAATCCGACAGTGCTGCGTCTTCCTTGCCAGCCGAGGTGGGCGCGACACTTAAGAACTCAATATCATGATATTTATATGGGCATATCTTAGTGATTCTATTCTGGCTTCAACTCCCATATGATCTCAGTGATTTCCCTCTGGCTTCAGCTCCCAATTGATCTTAGTGATTCTCCTCTGGCCTCAGCTCACATATGATCTTAGTGATTCTATTCTCCCTTCAGCACCCATATGTGCATCTTTTGTGCTCATTCCTTTTTACTTGTCCCTTCTACATCCTTGATCTCTACTAACATAAATACAACCTTTGAAAATTATATTCTTCTTGGAGCTGAAGCAAACCTGGTGGTGGTAGAATATGGTATAGAGCAGAGAAGTTGAAGGTCAATTAAGTATTTCTTAGGGAGTAAATCTCCAGTTTTGAAAATTATATATTATGTGATGAAAGAACACAAAGATATCAATAGTATCTTGAAGCAACCAAGGAATATTATGAAACAGATACAATACACAATAAGCAATGAAAGGAACTCAGGGAACTCAGATGATTCCTGATGCTGTAAGACTTTGATTAGTGTACCTTGGTAGAGCACAGATCACCGAGGTGAAGATAAGAAACTCATACTTTCAGAGACTCCTGACACCACAATGATTTTAAGTGTTCTCCATGTTCACTTCAAGAGCATTCCAGGATCTGACTAAGAGTAAGTATTTTTGTCATAAATAATATCAAAAGCCAAAAGTTAAATGTGTATAATAGAGACAACACATAAAAGGGATATAAAGCTATATTTTTGTTAATACTCTGATGGACTTTTTGGATTTGGAAAAGGATATGTACACAAAATCCATCTAAGTATAAAGTCTAATACAAAGATCTGCTTACTTTCATTCTATCTGTGTAGAGGTTCATTGAGTTCTATAGAGTTTTCTATAGAGTCTGATTCTGGAGAATTTTGGTGTGTAATGTAATTTATTTGAAAATTTTTATGATACAGTTTAGAATTTTATTTTTAAGTGTATATGAATGAATAATACATCTTTAAATTTCTGAGATTCTTTAAGGAGGCCAGTCACTATTCTTAATAGGAATGTATTCTGAAAAGAGATATAAAGAAAATAGTGAGTGATAGAAAACAACATAGCATTTTTATAATTCCACTGAATTAATTCTTTGACTGATAAAAAATATCATGTTGTTTGAAGGCAGATATGTTATACTCTTCTCTCTCTTGGTTACCTGAGCACTCTATAGCTTATGCTGAGTCCATTTCATGAGCCAAAATAATACTGTAGTTGGCTCCAGCCTTGCTTACCTCTACTGATTTGCATGTAGGCAAAGCACAGCCCAACTTTGTGAAGATTTCATGAGAGGATGTTTACACTATGTGCAGAAGTCATTCTCAGGGAGGATACAACATCGAAATGAGTGTCCTTCCTGAACTCCTAGTGCTGCTGCTCTGGTTTTCAGGTAAGTCAGACAGAAGTGGAGCACATTGTGGTGAATGCTGCTTCGATTTTTATGGAAAATATCATACTATATGTTTAACATTATCTGTCTGTTGTACCTATTCAACCTCAGGTATGAGATGTGATATCCAGATGAACCAGACTCCATCCACTCTATCTGTATCTATTAGAGAATGAGTGATTATCAATTGCCATGCCAGTGAGAACATTAATACTTGGTTATCCTGGCACCAGTAGAAACCAGGGAGTGCTCCACAACTACTCATCTCTCAGGCATCCAATTTGCATACTGGGTTCAGTTTCCATCAAGGTTCAGTGGCAGTGGATCTGGAACAGATTACTCTCTTCATCAGCAGCCTTGAGCCTGAAGACATTGCTATTTACTACTGTGTACTGGCTAAGAGTCTTCCTCCCACAGTGATACAAGTCATAACACAAACCTCCTACTGGGTCAGCAGTGTAAGTCTGTGCTGCCTCAGCTGTTCCATGAAGTTTCTGCACCTATTAATATTTATAATACCCTCCTGGGTTTAAAAACCATTGTGATGGTTATGGGAAACTTTCAGTGTTGTCTGCCTCCTTTCAAGACCAAGATCACAGGGGTGACAAAATGTCTCAGAATTTACATAAGAGGACTTTATTTTCTGGTTGGCTATTCCTATCTGTGCTGGGTTTTGCAATTCATACAGAAAAAAAAAAACTTCTAAGTGTACCCAAGATAGACTATATTTAATTCAGGGAACTCATGTCTGTATAATAGCACCTTCATAATTTGTGGATTCCTATTGTATTCTGTGATACCTCTTGAAACTTGCCTTTTACATAACTGGCATTAGCTTGGGATATTATTATGGTAGGTTTGAGAAATCTCAGTTGTGTATTTGTCAAAGAGAGAAGAGGTAGTTCATGGGCACAGAACTTGGGTATATGTTATTTTTGGCTATTTCAAACCTATTTCTTTCAGATCCACATGATTTAAATGGTTGCTACTCAAAGTGCCTTCCCTCTGAATATGGCCCCAAAACTGAAAAGATTTTTCAGATTAAATCTTTGCTGCTTAAGTCATCTTTGCAAAGTATTTTCATCATGGCAAAGCAAAGGTCATGAACAATAGGGAATTAATATTTCTGATTATTTAAAGAAAGTTAATTTTATAAGTTCAGTATACTTAATGCTCATTCACAGTATATCTGACCAAACCATGATTTCTATCTACAAATACGTTGATAAATGAGTCTTAATAGTCTTTGTTCCATAAAACACTACACTAACTTTTCAGCTCCTAAAATATCACCCTATGGAGCTTTATACAAATGATTAAAGTTTCCATTAAATATAGCAAGGTAGAAAATGTCAACATTATACAAAAACAAACTGCGGTAAATATTATATTGGAAGTACTGATAGTTAAGGAGTTGTCAGTAGATAATCTTTTTATAAGTAAGCATCCAAATGGAGTAGTACAGTGAGTATAAAAGGAAGAATGACATTGACTATGTAACAGTCTTTTTCATAGTTTCATTTCTTAATATGCAAATAAACCAAAACTCAATCAAGAAGACAAAGTGCTAATTCTCTTTCTAAATAGCTGGCTGGTTACAGAGATTAAAATCTGTTCATTGATTGACAATTTTGAAAAACAATTTGTTTTTCTAATATAATTTTCCATAGTGTTGTTTAGTTCAGGGATTTTAATGAGATTTGAGAATCAAATAAGGAGAGAGCCGTAGCGACCTGCAACAATAAGCAGATTATGTGAATAGACATAAAGAGTGTAGAATCACATTGTTCGTTCCATTGTGCTATAGGAACAAGTTTCTGAACAATGTTCAGTCATTTTGTGTTTTAATTGCCCGATGAGCCCTTGTTTCTAGAGAATATACAGACCTACCTTAATTATAGCACTCTATTTTCTAACTATTAGATACTATGTTATAATAACCAGTTAAATGATATAATGCAGATGCCACATTTCTGTGTTAGAGTGCAGTTTCATGTGTAACATACCTTCATTTTGATGATGGTAGACCAAGCCGACTGTGCAATGCAGATGCCTGCATTTTCATGTGTAGCATACCTTCATTTTGATGATGGTAGACCAAGCCAACTGTGCAATGCAGATGCCTAATACACAATGACCAATTTGCTGATGAGCAGAATATAAGTTTCTGTGCTATGGAAGCAGAAGACAATGACACAGAGTTAGGCTCTTGACTCTAATAAAACTTGAGAGTGTCTTGTCATGCCAGGTTTCATTTGAAAATATTCTCAGTCAATAGAGTCTACAGAAGTTCAGGCACAATGGCAGACAACCAATTGCACACTTCTGTTACTTCAAGTGATTTATGTTCTGACTTGCCCCATTATGGGACAGTTACTCCAATAGTGGCAAGAGGAGCAAGGTAAAAACCATTCAGACTCCAGGTTCCTGATGATGAAGGTGAAATCTGGCCACTGCCTCTAAACCTCAATGAGACTTAATCTTACAAGGCAGACAAACCATAGATCAATGGTTTTGGAGAATTTCCTGATGTTTGTTGGTACTATGCTGATCAGCAAGCAACTGTACATTTTGTTCCCTCAAAGGTTTGGATAAAATGATGGAGTCTGGAATATCTGGATGTCACATGTTTAAAAAGACAGTTAAGATACAAATCGAATAATACCTGATATTAAGCGTGTTAAGTGAGAAGTTACTAAAATTACAAGACATCCCTTACAGTAATGGATAAGCAAATTTATATTGCTGTCATTTTTTAATTGAAGAATAATAGCAGGAACCCAAGAAAAAGAGTGTGGACCTCATGTCCATTCTGTGTTCTGACAGCAACTGATTCTTCTGAGGGCATGACCCACCTGTGAAGAAGTCCTCATGGTTCAGGACTAGGCTCAGGCATACACAAAACTGGAGCACTTTGTTAAGGTTGAAATCAGCTACATATTGAATAACCTAAATAACTAATCTTGAACAAGCATCTTCAGGTGTCTCAGAATATAATTTTGATGCATAGTTTTCTACAAAGGAAAAAGTTTATCTTGAGCCCTGCAAGTAGAATGGGATTTAGGTAACTCTGGATAATGCTTTACATGCTACTATCTCATTAAGACCTAGTCATCTACAACAGCACAGTCTCAAAACTACAAAAAGTTCACGGGCTCTTTTCATTGCTGAATCATTATCTTCTTTGTTCCATTCCCTGTAATACACAGTATGGTGTACAAGTGCAATAAAAACAAACAAAAAAACATGATAGAATTATTTTTAGATCAGTGAAAAATGGGCTGAGACTTCTACATTGTATCCTACCACACCCACTTTTCCTCCTTGTGACAAACACACTGTCTTGCTATCACTTCTCTTTATATAGCTAAACTTCCCTATTCTGATGTGCTTCTTCCCTATTCAGCCAGAGTGAATTGATGGATACTGTGTTTGTCAGGTTTGACTAAAGGATATATTCACCTACTGTTTCCTAAAATCAGTTCACTAGACCCTCCTTTCACTGCCTCATTTTTGGAACATGGGAAAACAATTCTGTTTTTGTGTTTTCTGAGTCTTGGGGAGGAAAATTCCAAGAACACAGAGTATCTGCCCCTAGTGTACCCTAAATCTGCATATGGTCTTCTGCGTTGTTTTCATGATACCCTAAAATATAATCTATACTATATTAAAATATAATCTATACTATATATAATCTATACTATACCAGACAATTGTCTTTAAATTAATTTGCCCTGAGTAAGTTTTCAAGGAACTGCTATGTCAACATTTAGTATTTGCACACAAACATTTATTTATTCATGCGTTGTCTCATCTTTTGTTTCCAATCATGATTTTCTGAACTCAAACAGTCTGGTTTGGATCACCTCCTCCTTTATTGAATTTGTGTATACATTGTATAACAGAAACTAAAGTATAGCTGTGTGAAGCATTTCAATTAGTTGGTCTGATGCTACTTATATATAAATGGTAATAATGAACCCAAAAACTTGTTACCCAATGAGGAGAGAGTTTACTGGAAGATGCTAAATGACCCTGTCCCAAATTAATTTTGATGGTTAAATGAAGATGCGAACACTCAATACCTGTGCAGAAGAGACATAGGTAGGCTTAAGGTGTCCTGTGATGGAAATTGGAGAGAAGTACCAGGAAGAAGAGGAAGAAGAACGCCCATGGCTTAGAAATAAAGAAATGTGGCCCTGTGGATGGCCAGTTAAGAGCAACCTATAGGAAGCACAGTATGTAATACCTCTGGTTTACAAATAGGAAAATAGGTTCTAACATCAGAGAGGGTAGGCAGTTGCCAAGCTTTTGTACTGTTTAATGCTTTTTTGTAAATATAAAAGCTTTGTGTGCTTTTTATTTTGGAACTAAAAGTTTAGAAGCTGGGTAAAAAACCACAGGTTGGGATATAATAAGTACAACAGGGCATTAGGCTGTGATCTACCTCATTCCTTTTAGAATCTTTCATTCCCAGGTAATCTCCTGCTTGCACAGGAGAAAATTCACACGTGGCATGTGAAAAGAGACCTGAAGCCCCTCAGATGAAAGATTATAGACACCCTGCTGAAAGATGTAAGCAGGAAAATTAGGCAAAAATTGGGTATGACAATAATATATGCTGACTTTTGCATCATTAAAACAATGTAGAGCTATATTTTAAGCACAACTGCTAGACTGTTGCAACACAGTCAGGGACTATAATCCTTAGTTCCTGATAAAGGAACATTCATTTTTGGCATTCGGAGAAGATGAATCAGAATATCCAAACTCATCAGCTGCATGAACAAAATTATAATACATTTTGGGTCACATCGTCATGGTATCAATTGTTATCAATATGATATATGGTGAGTGTGGGAGCCAGAACTCTGAGGACTAGAAGACCTTTTATACACATGGGTATGAATTAGACAGCGAAGCATTAAAACAAAATTATCAAAAACTGTGGTTTGAAGAGTATGGATAAAATGTAAATATAGAAGCTGAAATTTAACACATGGAACCTAAAGCTTCCACCAAATTCAGGGTCTTATTTTCTCATAATTCAAATAGATTGGGAAGATTTTGATCATACATTTAAAGATGAGTTATCTGTACCTCATGGAGGTTTATTCTGTGTTTGGATGTAGATAATCCACGTGTGTGTGTGTGTATGAGTGTGTGTGTGTGTGTGTGTGTGTGTGTGTGTGTGTGTGTGTTTTAAAAACATTTAAAGGCAAAATATTATGTGGAATTAACTTTTTTTTGAAAAATCTGTAAATAAATTTGTTCCATTTTTTTGTGTGTTTGTTTACATCTAGATCACTCTTCCCTGTCCTTGTCATTCAGACACAGTGCCCTCCTCTCATTCTATTCTGAGAGAGCAAATTCCACTGCTGCCCTCACTTATCACCCTATTCTCATACATTAAGTCACGGCAGCAGTAGGCATATCCTCACCCATTGAGACCAGACAAGGTAGCACATTTATGGAAATAGAATCCACAAGTTGGCAGCAGCTTAGGGATAGCTCCCAATCCAGTTGTCGGGGAAACTGCGTGTAGATTAAGCTGAACATCTGCTGCATGTGAGCAGCGGCCCTGGGTTCCAGCCATGCAGGCACTTTGGTTACTGGCTCAGTCTATAAGAGCTTCCAAGTTAGACTATTTTACTCTGTTAGTCTTCTTGTGGAGTTCTTATGACTTCCCTGAAGGCCATTCAATCCTTCCCCAAACTCTTTCAAAAGACTCCCTGTGCTATGTTCAGTGTTTGGTTGAGACTCTCTGAATCTGCTTTTGTCTGCTGCTGCTAGGTTGAGCCTCTCAAAATGCAATAATACTAGGCTCCTGTCATGCCTGTCCTTTTGATCCTGGTTTACTTCACTCAGGCAAACATTTTCTAGTTCCATTCATTTGCTTTCAAAATTCATGATATCCTTGTATTTAATAGCTGGTTAGAATTCCGTTGAATAAATGAACCAGTTTCTGTACATATTCTTTGGTTGAGTGACATCTTTATTGTTTCCAACTCGGTCTATTACAAATAAAGCTTCTATGAACATAGTGTAACACATATCCCTATGGTATGGTGGAACATATATTGGGTGCATGCCCTGGAATATTATAGCTAGATCTTCTGGCAGAACTGTTCCCAATTTTATGGAAAATAGTCATATTGATTACCAGAGTGGTTGGACAAGTTTGTACTAAATCGAAATTCATTCAATTGAAAAGCTTCTGAAAAGCAAAGAACACTGTAAATAAGACAAAACTACAATCTACAGGTTTGGAAAGGATCTTCACAAACCTGACATCCAACACAGAATATCGAAAAAATATGAAGAACTACAGAATTTGACACCAATAAACTAAATTGCCCAATTTAAACCTCGAGCACGGAGCTAAATAGAATTCTCAAAAGAGGAATCCTGAATAGTTGAAACACACTTGATGAAATGGTCACACTCCTTAGTCAACAAGGAAATGCAAATGAAAGTGACCCTGATATTTCATCTTGCACTCGCCAGAATTGCAAGATCGAAAACTTAAGTGACTCTTCATGTTGGTTAGGATGGGAAGCAAGAAGAGTACTCCATTAGTACATGTGTTTATTAAAAGCTTTAAAAAAAGAATTGGTACTAAAATAACAAAAAATTCTAGAGGTAAAAATTGTTTTACCAAACACATAGATATTTCTAATAGATCTACTCAAATGGAAGGACAATTATTAATTGTAAAATGTGGAGCCAGTCTTATATTATAGAAGAAAAATAAGGTGGGAAAATCCACTAGTCTCTTCAGGCAAGTGCTGAAGGCAAATTTACATAAAGACAAGAATTCATAAAGGCCACTGAAAGCATCAAACCATAATACTGATTTGGAAACAGGTCTTGACTCCACATAAACTTCAAATCTTTGACAAGCAACTAAGATCCGATTTCAAAATGAACACCAGAGTTCTGTCTGTCTTAAGCTTCAACATTGCATACCTCTAATTTGTACCTCCCAAAAGCCATTCAATAGCTTTTCTGAAAAATATCACTTCTATTCCTCAGGTACAATGATTGCAAAAGTTCAAGAAGTCTACAGAGATTAAGTAATGTTTGTACTGCTGAAGCATACAGGGTACAGAGGAATCTCATGGGTCTCTCATGCCCAAACCATGCAAACTCTTCAAAGCCTGACTACATCTGAGACATTATGTCAGTAATGGAACCAAAAAAAACAGCTGTGAAAACCCAACCTCACACATCTGCATCTCTGGGTGGTTTATGTTATAGTTTGTATCACTGTGGGGCCAACTATTATGCTGAAAGCAGAAATATGTGGCAACATCTTCAGGCTGCAGGCTGCTGATGGTGAGTGTGTAATCTGTACCAGATCCACTGCCACTGAACCTTGATGGGATGCCCGTTTGCAAATTGTTTGTATTATATATCAGGAGTTTGGGAGCTTCTCCAAGCTTTTGCTGGCACCAGTTTAAGTACTTGTTAATATTCTGACTTGCTTTGCAGTTGAGAGTGACTCTGTCTCCCACAGATGCAGACAGGACTGAAGGAGACTGGGTCATCTGGATGTCACATCTCATGGCTGATATTGGAAATACACATAAAATACATACTGTTAATAACATGAAAAACATAACTTTTCAAAGTACCGGGCACACTTCTGAAAGTGTTTTTGATATTGTCCATTTTACCTGGGAGCCAGAGCAGCAGCAGCCCTAAGAGTTGAACTGGAGCCATCATGACTGGCCTGTGTCCTGTCTGGGACTGAATACCAAAGCGTGCAGATTGTCTAATAAGAAGGCCTACTTAAGTGGACTGTGTTCCTCAGATATGCAAATCTAGTGATCTGGCACAGCTGCTTGGCTGACTTGCCTCTGTCATTTAATAAAGACATGATGTCTCTGCCATACTCAGAAGGAAAGTTGGGATGTATATATTTTTCTGACAGGAAATGTGATTATTTCCCTTGAGAAAGAGAAGAATAGTGTCAGCCCAGGCTCCTATAAAGAGTATATTATGGTCATTATAATTTTCTGCCATGTTTTCCTCAAGAGAGCTCCAACTCATAAGTAAGTGTTCACTATGGCACAGAACTATACCTGAAAAGACTTGGGAAACAGTACATAGGTCCCTTTTATAGGTGCCTGGCAACACTATTGGAAACAAAGTGTTTTCCCTTTTGTTCCCCTTCCCTGATCCTCTTAATATGAATTAGGAGACATACATAAAAGCAAAAACTCAATACCCAATGAAAAGGCAAACCCAAAAGATGTGACTCTTAAATAGCAGGACCTCCATTCACTAAATTCTCATCTTATAAAGCTGATGTGACTGACTGCATGCATGGCTGTTCTGAAATTACGCACTCCTGCTTCCCCTCTTGTGGCTGATCTTGGTCTGATGATGTCGTGGGCACTCAGTTCATTATTCCTATTCCCTCTAGTAGATTTTTGTCCCAAAGCATTAACCCAAGCACAGACCCTTTCTTTACTATGTGGTCATTCAGACCCTTAAATGTTTCATGATCCTTAATAAACTTAAACATTGTTTTCACTTCCATCCGTTTTTATATCTTTAATAAACAAAGCTTTCTTTTATTCATATCAACAAAATTTACATATTACAGGGTTTAGAGATGCTTTTTTTTTCATTCTTAACTCAGTTTAACTTTATTTTGATCAAAAAATATGTATTTTCATGAATTTTCTCTGCCTTTAAAAAACCTCCTTACCAACCCAGGGTAAGTGAATGTGAGTGCTGAGTAAGAATGTGTAAATAAGTCTCTTTTATATTAAACAGTCTCTGAATTGGAACAAAATGCAAGCAATATATTAATATAGATAACATGGAAAGAATGTGATTAAATTTGAAATCTTTAAAAGAAAGCCTAGAACTTTTATTCCTTATATCTATTTTTAAGTGGTTGTTTGCCTCTTTGAACGTTTCATTGTCAAATAGGATACAGAGAAAAATGTCCAGAATGACTTGGTACAAACCAAGATTGAGATAATGTATAGATTTATAGACATATATGTCCTATAAATATATATTCTCTCCTTCCAGGTTTTTTTTTTTATTAACTTGAGTATTTCTTATATACATTTCAAGTGTTATTCCCTTTCCCGGTTTCCGGGCAAAATCCCCCTCCCCCCTCCCCTTCCTTATGGGTGTTCCCCTCCCAACCCTCCCCCCATTGCCGCCCTCCCCCCATAGTCTAGTTCACTGGGGGTTCAGTCTTAGCAGGACCCAGGGCTTCCCCTTCCACTGGTGCTCTTACTAGGATATTCATTGCTACCTATGGGGTCAGAGTCCAGGGTCAGTCCATATATAGTCTTTAGGTAGTGGCTTAGTCCCTGGAAGCTCTGGTTGCTTGACATTGTTGTACTTTTGGGGTCTCGAGCCCCTTCAAGCTCTTCCAGTTCTTTATCTGATTCCTTCAACGGGGGACCTATTCTCAGTTCAGTGGTTTGCTGCTGGCATTCGCCTCTGTATTTGCTGTATTCTGGCTGTGTCTCTCAGGAGCGATCTACATCCGGCTCCTGTCTGTCTGCACTTCTTTGCTTCATCCATCTTGTCCAATTGGGTGGCTGTATATGTATGGGCCACCTGTGGGGCAGGCTCTGAATGGGTGTTCCTTCAGTCTCTGTTTTAATCTTTGCCTCTCCCTTCCCAGCCAAGGGTATTCTTTTTCCTCATTTAAAGAAGGAGTGAAGCATTCACATTTTGATCATCCGTCTTGAGTTTCGTTTGTTCTAGGGATCTAGGGTAATTCAAGCATTTGGGCTAATAGCCACTTATCAATGAGTGCATACCATGTATGTCTTTCTGTGATTGGGTTAGCTCACTCAGGATGATATTTTCCAGTTCCAACCATTTGCCTACGAATTTCATAGACTCGTTGTTTTTGATAGCTGAGTAATATTCCATTGTGTAGATGTACCACATTTTCTGTATCCATTCCTCTGTTGAAGGGCATCTCGGTTCTTTCCATTTTCTGGCTATTATAAATAAGGCTGCGATGAACATAGTGGAGCACGTGTCTCTTTTATATGTTGAGGCATCTTTTGGGTATATGCCCAAGAGAGGTATAGCTGGATCCTCAGGCAGTTCAATGTCCAATTTTCTGAGGAACCTCCAGACTGATTTCCAGAATGGTTTTACCAGTCTGCAATCCCACCAACAATGGAGGAGTGTTCCTCTTTCTCCACATCCTCGCCAGCATCTGCTGTCACCTGAGCTTTTGATCTTAGCCATTCTCACTGGTGTGAGGTGAAATCTCAGGGTTGTTTTGATTTGCATTTCCCTTATGACTAAAGATGTGGAACATTTCTTTAGGTGTTTCTCAGCCATTCGGCATTCCTCAGCTGTGAATTCTTTGTTTAGCTCTGAACCCCATTTTTTAATAGGGTTATTTGTTTCCCTGCGGTCTAACTTCTTGAGTTCTTTGTATATTTTGGATATAAGGCCTCTATCTGTTGTAGGATTGGTAAAGATCTTTTCCCAATCTGTTGGTTGCCGTTTTGTCCTAACCACCGTGTCCTTTGCCTTACAGAAGCTTTGCAGTTTTATGAGATCCCATTTGTCGATTCTTGATCTTAGAGCATAAGCCACTGGTGTTTTGTTCAGGAAATTTTTTCCAGTGCCCATGTGTTCCAGATGCTTCCCTAGTTTTTCTTCTATTAGTTTGAGTGTGTCTGGTTTGATGTGGAGGTCCTTGATCCACTTCGACTTAAGCTTTGTACAGGGTGATAAGCATGGATCGATCTGCATTCTTCTACATGTTGCCCTCCAGTTGAACCAGCACCATTTGCTGAAAATGCTATCTTTTTTCCATTGGATGGTTTTGGCTCCTTTGTCAAAAATCAAGTGACCATAGGTGTGTGGGTTCATTTCTGGGTCTTCAATTCTATTCCATTGGTCTATCTGTCTGTCTCTGTACCAATACCATGCAGTTTTTATCACTATTGCTCTGTAATACTGCTTGAGTTCAGGGATAGTGATTCCCCCTGAAGTCCTTTTATTGTTGAGGATAGCTTTAGCTATCCTGGGTTTTTTGGTATTCCAGATGAATTTGCAAATTGTTCTGTCTAACTCTTTGAAGAATTGGATTGGTATTTTGATGGGGATTGCATTGAATCTGTAGATTGCTTTTGGTAAAATGGCCATTTTTACTATATTAATCCTGCCAATCCATGAGCATGGGAGATCTTTCCATCTTCTGAGGTCTTCTTCAATTTCTTTCCTCAGTGTCTTGAAGTTCTTATTGTACAGATCTTTTACTTGTTTGGTTAAAGTCACACAGAGGTACTTTATATTATTTGGGTCTATTATGAAGGGTGTCGTTCCACTAATTTCTTTCTCGGCTTGTTTCTCTTTTGTATAGAGGAAGGCAACTGATTTATTTGAGTTAATTTTATACCCAGCCACTTTGCTGAAGTTGTTTATCAGCTTTAGTAGTTCTCTGGTGGAACTTTTGGGATCACTTAAATATACTATCATGTCATCTGCAAATAGTGATATTTTGACTTCTTCTTTTCCGATCTGTATCCCCTTGATCTCCTTTTGTTGTCTGATTGCTCTGGCTAGAACTTCAAGAACTATATTGAATAAGTAGGGAGAGAGTGGGCAGCCTTGTCTAGTCCCTGATTTTAGTGGGATTGCTTCAAGTTTCTCTCCATTTAGTTTAATGTTAGCAACTGGTTTGCTGTAAATGGCTTTTACTATGTTTAGGTATGGGCCTTGAATTCCTATTCTTTCCAGGACTTTTATCATGAAGGGGTGTTGAATTTTGTCAAATGCTTTCTCAGCATCTAATGAAATGATCATGTGGTTTTGTTCTTTCAGTTTGTTTATATGATGGATCACGTTGATGGTTTTCCGTATATTAAACCATCCCTGCATGCCTGGGATGAAGCCTACTTGATCATGGTGGATGATTGTTTTGATGTGCTCTTGAATTCGGTTTGCCAGAATTTTATTGAGTATTTTTGCGTCGATATTCATAAGGGAAATTGGTCTGAAGTTCTCTTTCTTTGTTGTGTCTTTGTGTGGTTTAGGTATAAGAGTAATTGTGGCTTCGTAGAAGGAATTCGGTAGTGCTCCATCTGTTTCAATTTTGTGGAATAGTTTGGATAATATTGGTATGAGGTCTTTTATGAAGGTTTGATAGAATTCTGCACTAAACCCGTCTGGACCTGGGCTCTTTTTGGTTGGAAGACCTTTAATGACTGCTTCTATTTCCTTAGGAGTTATGGGGTTGTTTAACTGGTTTATCTGTTCCTGATTTAACTTCGATACCTGGTATCTGTCTAGGAAATTGTCCATTTCCTGAAGATTTTCAAATTTTTTTGAATATAGGTTTTTATAGTAAGATCTGATGATTTTTTGAATTTCCTCTGAATCTGTAGTTATGTCTCCCTTTTCATTTCTGATTTTGTTAATTTGGACGCACTCTCTGTGTCCTCTCGTTAGTCTGGCTAAGGGTTTATCTATCTTGTTGATTTTCTCAAAGAACCAACTTTTGGTTCTGTTGATTCTTTCTACGGTCCTTTTTGTTTCTACTTGGTTGATTTCAGCTCTGAGTTTGATTATTTCCTGCCTTCTACTCCTCCTGGGTGTATTTGCTTCTTTTTGTTCTAGAGCTTTTAGGTGTGCTGTCAAGCTGCTGACATATGCTCTTTCCTGTTTCTTTCTGCAGGCACTCAGCGCTATGAGTTTTCCTCTTAGCACAGCTTTCATTGTGTCCCATAAGTTTGGGTATGTTGTACCTTCATTTTCATTAAATTCTAAAAAGTTTTTAATTTCTTTCTTTATTTCTTCCTTGACCAGGTTATCATTGAGTAGAGCATTGTTCAATTTCCACGTATATGTGGGCATTCTTCCCTTACTGTTATTGAAGACCAGTTTTAGGCCGTGGTGGTCCGATAGCACGCATGGGATTATTTCTATCTTTCTGTACCTGTTGAGGCCCGTTTTTTGACCAATTATATGGTCAATTTTGGAGAAAGTACCATGAGGAGCTGAGAAGAAGGTATATCCTTTTGCTTTAGGATAGAATTTTCTATAAATATCCGTTAAGTCCATTTGGCTCATGACTTCTCTTAGTCTGTCGACATCACTGTTTAATTTCTGTTTCCATGATCTGTCCATTGATGAGAGTGGGGTGTTGAAATCTCCCACTATTATTGTGTGAGGTGCAATGTGTGTTTTGAGCTTCAGTAAGGTTTCTTTTACGTATGTAGGTGCCCTTGTATTTGGGGCATAGATATTTAGGATTGAGAGTTCATCTTGGTGGATTTTTCCTTTGATGAATATGAAGTGTCCTTCCTTATCTTTTTTGATGACTTTTAGTTGGAAATTGATTTTATTTGATATTAGAATGGCTACTCCAGCTTGCTTCTTCTGACCATTTGATTGGAAAGTTGTTTTCCAGCCTTTCACTGTGAGGTAGTGTCTGTCTTTGTGTCTGAGGTGTGTTTCCTGTAGGCAGCAGAATGCAGGGTCCTCGTTGCGTATCCAGTTTGTTAATCTATGTCTTTTTAATTGGGGAGTTGAGGCCATTGATATTGAGAGATATTAAGGAGTAGTGATTATTGTTTCCCTTTATATTCATATTTGGATGTGAGGTTATGTTTGTGTGCTTTCATTCTCTTTGTTTTCTTGCCAAGACGATTAGTTTCTTGCTTCTTCTAGGGTATAGCTTGCCTCCTTATGTTGGGCTTTACCATTTATTATCCTTTGTAGTGCTGGATTTGTAGAAAGATATTGTGTAAATTTGGTTTTGTCATGGAATATCTTGGATTCTCCATCAATGATAATTGAGAGTTTTGCTGGATACAGTAACCTGGGCTGGCATTTGTGTTCTCATAGGGTTTGTATGACATCAGTCCAGGATCTTCTGGCCTTCATAGTTTCTGGCGAGAAGTCTGGTGAGATTCTGATAGGTCTCCCTTTATATGTTACTTGACCTTTTTCCCTTACTGCTTTTAATATTCTTTCTTTATTTTGTGCGTTTGGTGTTTTGACAATTATGTGAGGGGAGATGTTTCTTTTCTGGTCCAATCTATTTGGAGTTCTGTAGGCTTCTTGTATGTCTATGGGTATCTCTTTTTTTAGGTTAGGGAAGTTTTCTTCTATGATTTTGTTGAAGATATTTACTGGTCCTTTGAGCTGGGAGTCTTCACTCCCTTTTATGCCTATTATCCTTAGGTTTGATCTTCTCATTGAGTCCTGGATTTCCTGTATGTTTTGGACCAGTAGCTTTTTCCGCTTTACATTATCTTTGACAGTTGAGTCAATGATTTTTATGGAATCTTCTGCTCCTGAGATTCTCTCTTCCATCTCTTGTATTCTGTTGGTGAAGCTTGTATCTACAGCTCCTTGTCTCTTCTTTTGGTTTTCTATATCCAGGGTTGTTTCCATGTGTTCTTTCTTGATTGCTTCTATTTCCATTTTTAATTCCTTCATCTGTTTGATTGTGTTTTCCTGGAATTCTTTCAGGGATTTTTGCGATTCCTCTCTGTAGGCTTTTACTTGTTTATTAATGTTTTCCTGTGCTTCCCTAAGTGTGTTCATGTCTTTCTTGAAGTCCTCCAGCATCATGATCAAATATGATTTTGTAACTAGATCTTGCTTTTCTGGTGTGTTTGGATATTCCATGTTTGTTTTGGTGGGAGAATTGGGCTCCGATGATGGCATATAGTCTTGGTTTCTGTTGCTTGGGTTCCTGCGCTTGCCTCTCGCCATCAGATTATCTCTAGTGTTACTTTGTTCTGCTATTTCTGACAGTGGCTAGACTGTCCTATAAGCCTGTGTGACAGGAGTGCTGTAGACCTGTTTTCCTCTCTTTCAGTCAGTTATGGGGACAGAGTGTTCTGCTTTCGGGCGTGTAGTTTTTCCTCTCTACAGGTCTTCAGCTGTTCCTGTGGGCCTGTGTCTTGAGTTCACCAGGCAGCTTCCTTGCAGCAGAAAATTTGGTCTTACCTATGGTCCCGAGGCTCAGGTTCGCTCGTGGGGTGCTGCCCACGGGCTCTCTGCAGCGGCAGCAACCTGGAAGACCTGTGCCGCCCCTTCCGGGAACTTCAGTGCACCAGGGTTCCAGATGGTCTTTGGCTTTTTCCTCTGGCGTCTGAGATGTGTGTGCAGGGAGCAGTCACTTCTGGTTTCCCAGGCTTGTCTGCCTCTCTGAAGGTTTAGCTCTCCCTCCCACGGGATTTGGGTGCAGAGAACTGTTTATCTGGTCTGTTTCTTTCAGGTTCCGGCGGTGTCTCTGGCAGGGGTCCTGCCGCTCCTGGGCCCTCCCCCACTGGAGCCCAGAGGCCTTATACAGTTTCCTCTTGGGCCAGGGATGTGGGCAGGGGTGGGCAGTGTTGGTGGTCTCTTCCGCTCTGCAGCCTCAGGAGTGCCCACCTGACCAGGCAGTTGGGTCTCTCTCTCACCGGGTCTGGGAGCAGAGAGCTGCTGCGGGCCGGGATCCGCGGGTGTCTAGAGATGCTTTTAAAGAAGAAAAACCGTGGTAGAATTTCTGATTAGAGATATTATCTACACTAACACCCCCTCCATGTGTTCTAAGTGAGTCAGGGCAATAAATGCCATTTTTGTTTTTTGTTTTTTGTTTTTGTTTTGTTTTGTTTTGTTTTCCTTTTCTTTTTTTTTTTTTTTTTTTTTTTTTTTTTTTTGGAGCTGGGGACCGAACCCAGGGCCTTGTGCTCGCTAGGCAAGTGCTCTACCGCTGAGCTAAATCCCCAACCCTTGTTTTTTGTTTTTATTTTTGATTACGTTCTTGTTTGTTTTTGTGACTGATGATGTCTAATGCCGCAAAGGAGTAATGGACATGAATACCTGTGGAAGGGATGTACCCTAGTTATTGCATCAATACCCACACATTTAAATTCATGTACCAAAATATTGTATTCTAGTCCTAAGCATAGTATATATTTATTTGTGGATCTTTCAAATGTGAAAAAACAAAAAGTACCAGCTCTCCTCAAACCAATCCATATAGCCCTTTGTGTTTCTGTACACTTCATTTTGCTTCAGACTCCATGACGATAGAACAAATGACAGAGGGAAGACTTAGTGGCTTGAAGTTCGAAGAGTTGATGAAATCCTCATTTCATCTGTCCATACACTGAAGAGGGGAAACAGCTCTCTGAAAATATAAAAAGAGATCAGTGAATGATTTATATTCACAGAGAGGGTAGACTAATCCCCAGAGTATGCTTTCTTTTTTTTTTTTTTTTTTTTTTTCGGAGCTGGGGGCCAAACCCAGGGCCTTGTGCTTGCTAGGCAAGCGCTCTACCACTGAGCGAAATCCCCAACCCCAGAGTATGCTTTCTTCACTATAAGCCAATCCTTATTTCTACATAAGCAGGGAAGGTTGGCCACATAAGTACCTTCAGTGAAGCCAGGTAGTGCATGTGGCTACAGACAAACAGAACACTGATGTGCACAATGGGAATCCTTTGCTTGAAGTCCTCAATAGGACTTGTAGAGTTTATTCTTTCTCTGATAAGAAGGTGAGGATGCTTGACCTTTTTTCTCCTGCTGCTCTAAGTAACTGGCCCTCTATTATAGGTTTAAAAGTCACAAGACTGGATAGGAAGAATCTGTAGCACTAGATATATTTTTAGTATCAGATACGTGGTAAATACAAATTCTTTTTGATTTACAAATGTAAAATTAATTATATCTTTATGGAATGTGAAGAATAAATCATATATATTTGTGGAATACTAAATCTTTTTTTTAGTCAAAAACCACATTTATTTTGCGAACTCACTCCACAAAAACATTTCAATTATTATGGATCTCTTTTTATTTTTTTAATTTTTATTTGACATATTTCTCTACTTATGTTTCAAATGTTATTCCCCTTCCTTTCCATAAGTTCCCATTCCCTCCCCTGCCACTCCCCATATGGGTATTACCCCCATACATCTCCCTTACTGTCCCCCATATTCCCCTTCACTGGGCGTCCAACCTTGGCAGGATCAAGGGCTTCCCCTTTCACTGGTACCCCAACAAGGCTATTATCTGCTACATATCCAGTTAAAGAACTGTGTCAGTCCATGTATAGTCTTTTGGTAGTGGTTTAGTCCCTAGAAGCTCTGGTTGGTTGGCATTGTTGTTCTTAAGGGGTTGCAAGCAAAGCATTTTGGAGAGGACCAGTGCCCAAATGTCGCTAACAGCCATTTATAATTCTAGTTCCAAAGGATTTGATGGCCTTTTCTAACTACCAGTGGCACCAGATATGTATTTGTTTCACCATCATACATGCATCATTAATACACATACAACTAGTTAGAAAATAAAGTATAGCAAACCATGGTATAAAGCCAGAGGTAAGAGAGACAGGTCAGAACGTGGCATGATAAGATTATTGCCATTTACTGAATGTTACTGGTTAAAGAGCAGGTTCGTCTTCCACCAAAATTAGATTTTGCCATTAGTGTGAAGGAGAGTAGGCATACCAAACAGGAGTGGATGAAAGAAGAGGCAAATAGTGCCATTGGTTAATCCTCCACACATGGCCTCTGTGGGAAGAAATAGACTGTAAGACAGTGTTTGACAGGTGAAGAATATAAAATGGGAAAGAATATATCTTTAAAAGTTAATCCAACAGTCAAAGTGCAGAAAGCCTAAATAGGAGGCATTGCCCACCAGAAGAAGTTTAGACCTTTTGAAGAATGAATATTTCAGGATGTAATGGAGAAAAGCTGGAAGTTAAGGGTCTGAGTAATAGAGTTGGCACCTGGCAATGTAATATTTCTTTCTCTCCATTTAGTTTTATGTTGTCTATTGGTTTGCTATGTATTGCTTTTACCATGTTTAGGTATGGGCCTCAAATTCTTTATCTTTCCAAGTCTTTTAACATGAAGGGGTGTTGAATTTTGTCAACTGCTTTCATGCTGACATCTAATGAGATGATCATGAGGTTTATTTCTCTTTTTTATTAGATATTTTTTAATTTACATTTCAAATGCTATTCCCCTTCCCAGTTTCCTGGCCATAAACCCCCTATTGCATCTCCCCTCCCACTTCTTCTCTGAGCGTGTTCCCCCTCCCCAACCTACCACCTCTTCCTGCCTCCCAACCCTGACATTCCCCTAAACTGGGAGGTCTAGCCTTTGCAGGACCAAGGGCCTCTCCTCCTATTGGTGCCCAACAAGGTCATTTGCTTCTACACATGCAGCTGGAGTCATAGGTCTGTCCATGTGTACTCTTTGGGTAGTAGTTTAGACCTTGGGAGCTCTGGTTGGTTGGTTTAGGCCCCTTCAGCTCCTTCATTCTTTCTCTAACTTCTCCAATGGGGAACTCATACTCAGTTCAATGGTTGGCTGCTAGCTTTTGCTTCTGTATTTTTCAAAGTCTGGTAGAGCCTCTCAGGAGATATACATATCAGACTCCTGTCAGCATGAACTTCTTGGAATCAGCAATATTGTCTGAGTTTGGTTCCTGTATGTATACGGGCTGGATCCCCAGTTGGGGCAGGCTCTGGATGGCCATTCCTTCAGCCTCTGCTCCAAACTTTGTCTCCATATCTCCTCTTATGAAGATTTTTGGTCCCCCCTTTAAGAAAAATGGAAACATCCACACTTTGATCATACTTCATTAGTTTCATGTGGCCTATGGATTGTATCTTGGGTAATTTGAGCTTTTGGGATAATATCCATATATCAGTGAGAGCATACCATCTCTTTTCTGTTGTGATGGGTTTACCTCATTCAGTATATTTTCTAGTTCCACCTATTGCCTATGATTTTCATGAAGTCATTGGTGTTAATAACTGAGTATTACTCCATTGTGTAGGTGTGCCACATTTTCTGTATCCATTCTTGTTGAAGGACATTGGAGTTCTCTCCAGCTTCTGGCAATTATGAATAAGGCTACTCCGAACATAGTGGAACATGTATTCTTATATTGTGTTTGAGCATCATTGGGTATATGCCCAGGAGTAGTATAGCTAGGTCCCCAGTTAGTGCAATGTCCAATTTTCTGAGGAATCTCGAGACTGTGTCCAGAGTGGTTCTACCAGCTTGCAATCCCATCAAATATGGAGGAATATTCTTCTTCCTTCACATCCTCACCAGCATGTTGTAATCTGAGTTTTTGATCTTTGCCACCCTGCTGGTTTGGGGTGGAATCTCAGGGGAGTTTTTTTAATGTGCATTTACCTGATGAATAAGGATGTTGACCATTTCTTTAGATACATTTCAGCCATTCTATAATCCTCAGCTGAGAATTTTTTGTTTAGCTCAGTTCCTCATTTTTAAATAGGGTTATCTGACTCTCTAGAGTCTAACTTTTTCATTTCTTTTTATATATTAGATATTAAAGCTCTATCAGATATAGGATTAATAAAGATCTTTTCTCAATCTCTTGGTTACCGTATTGTCCTAATTATAGTGTCCATTGCCTTACAGAAGCATTCCAGTTTTATGATGACCTATTTGTTGCTTCTTTATCTTAGAGCAAAAGCCATTGGTGTTTTGTTCTGGAAATTTTCCCCAGTGCCCATATGTTTGAGGCTCTTCTCCACTTTTTCTTAGGTTGAGTGTATTTGGTTTCATATGTAGGTCCTTGATCCACTTCAACTTCAGGATTGCACATGGCAATAAGAGTGGATTGACTTGGATTCTTCTAAATGCTCACCTCTAGTTGAACCAGCACCATTTGTTGAATATGCTATCTTTTCCTCCTTGGATAGTGTTGCCTTCTTTGTTAAAGATCAGGAGACCAGATGTGTGTGTGTGTGTGTGTGTGTGTGTGTGTGTGTGTGTGTGTGTGGTGATACTTACAATTCTTAAACATCTACCTTCTTTTTTACTTCCTTCTGTTTTTATCTTTATAAAAACAAAACATTATTTTGTTCATATCAAAATAGTTTACATCTAAAATAGTTATATTTGCAATTATAGATAATTTTAAACAGAAAAAAATTGAGAAAATTTAAGGCTAAAGATATTATCCACCAACTCCCTCCAGCCCAAAATACTTTATAAGTAAGTCAGTGTAACAAATGCAATGTATTCAGTAACTAATGATGTCTATATGTTCCACAAGAGAAAGAGATATTGAATATGTTTGGAAAGTAAATACAGGTACTTCAACACATATATTAGAATTAATTTACCCAGTAATTTTATTCTAATTCCAAGCATAATATATAGTTATTTGTGAATTACTCAAATGAGGAAAGGTAAAGTAACAGTCCATATTACTGTGTCTGTTTCTATATAGTTTATTTTGCTTTGGATTCCATGAACACAGAACAAATTTCAGAGGGAAGACTCAGTGGCTTGAAGATCAAACAGGTGGTAAAAACCCCATGTCTTATATCATATACACTCCACATAAAGGTTTGGGAAACAGTTCCCTGAAAATACAAAGGAAAGATTTGTTTGGACTAGATGTCTGGTGTGTGCTTTCTTCAATGTAAGGCACAGGAAGGCACATGCATAGTGATTCATAAATGGGGAAGCTGGACCACAGAAGTTCTTTAAGTGAAGCCAGGTAGAGAATTTGGCAATGAGCAAATAGAACCCAGATCTGCACATCTGAAAGTCTCTTTTTGAAGTCCTAACAGAACTTGAAGAATTTGTCCTTTCTTTGACCTGAAGGTGAAGATCCTTGATCCTTGATCTTTTCTTTTCTTTGCTTTTCTTGCTCTCAGTGACTGAGCCTCTGTTACAAGTTTGAAAGTAACAAGACTGGCTATGAAGATACTGAAGTACCAAATATATCTTTTTATTATCAGATATATGGTAAATACAAATAGTTTGTGCTTTATATATTTAAAATTAAAAAAATATGGAATGTGACTAATAAACCATAGAAAGTTGTTGAATAGCAAAAAAAATTAACAAAAGATATGGATCAGTGAATAAAATTGGTTGTTCCTTGGAGAAGACCTGCTTTTGTTTTCCTGTGCTCAAATCTTGTCATCAACCATTTATAACTCTAATTACAGAGGATTTGATGCCCTCTTCTGACTAACACTAGCACTGGGCATGTACTTGGTTCAACAACATACATGTAGGCAAAGCACTCATACATGTAAGCTGAAATTAAATTAAAACAAACAGTGGTATAATACCAGAGGCAAGAGAGACAGGTCAGAATGTTGCATAGTGAGATGCCTGCTGTTTAGTGGTTATTCCTGGCTAGAGAGCAGATTGTTCTTTCAACAAAATTATTTATTTTACCATTAGCATGAAGGAGAGGTGAAGTGAGTAATATTATGGATATAGAAAAAAACCATCATAATAGCATTGACAAGAAAAAGAGCAAATTATCACAGAAACTAATGTTCATGAGAGGTCTAAAATTCAGATGCTGGGTTGAAGAATGAAGACAAATACAGTCATGTTAGGGTTCCCTAAAATTGTCCCCGCTCTTCTCTGTTTTTATTTTTACCTATTATACTTCTTTCAATAAAATTCATTATTTGTGGGTTTCAGAATCAAGAACACCATGAAGAATATAGGTATTACTCTTGTGAGGATGAATTAAGTTTCCCTAAAATTGAGGTGAGTAACCTGGATTTTAACTTTTCATGTATTCCTTTGCTGCCTGAAGTACAAGTCAGCATAAGGCAAATGAATCCAAGTGCTCTGTGTTAATATTTAAGACTGCTCACTTTGTAAAGAAAAATATTTACTACACTTGGTCAACTCACAACAAATATTAAGAGCATGTGTTAAGTAGGGATGTGGGCACAGGAAAGATGAGAATGAAATTATGATTATGGGATTTAAGATTATAGTGAGATAAACCATGGTGTATTGGGAATAGAAAATAGGAATGTCTGGGGGAAGAGGCAAATAGTGTCATGGTGGTTCCTTTGCACATTGCTTATGTGGGAAGAAATAGAATGTAAAACAGTATTTGACAAATGAAGAATGGAAAATTGGAAGGAATTTATCTATTTAAAATAAGTCTCACAGTTAAAATGCAGAAATCCAGAGTAGGAGATGCTGACCAGCAGAAGTAGTTTGGAGAGTAGACAATTTGAGAAACAACTTGAGAGCTAATGGAGAAGGTCCGGAAAGTAAAGGAGTCTGAGTAATGGACCTGACATGTGGCAGAGTAATAGATACATGGGATGAAGGTAAATCTACTAACAGGGAAGATGCAGTCAATCGGTTTAGAAGAACAGAAGAGTCACTCCTTTATCTGTATCATTGTAATATCTATTTGCTCAATACTGTACAACAATTCTTATTAAAAAAAAAAAAAAAAACACTAAGTGATGTAAAGTCCAGTACACAGTAAACCGAGACCCACAAAAGCGCGCCACCTACTGGCCATAGATCTTTTTGTACCAGACAGGCTCTTCTATGTAATTATAAAACTCTCAATTTCACAATTATAAAAGACGATGAACTTCACAAAACTAAAGTAGGACCACTTTAGTAGAGGCAAAGACACTCTGAGCCATCACAAGAAAAATAGTATTTTCCTCAATTGGAGAGGATGTGGTTGGGGAGTGTGCTGCATCATAATGCTAATAATTTGACACCTTTCAAATACTTTAACTTTGACAATAAAATAATATCCCATATTTAGTATCTCTAAAGTGGCCATAGACCCATGATGTCAGGAGAATTCTCAGTATATAAAAGGATTAGAAATTGATCCTTGCTTCTTCTGGCACCAAGACAGGAGTTCTTCTCGCTGAATCTCTATGAAAACTTTTTGCTCAACTTATGGGTCTCTCTATTGTTCAGATACCACCAAGGAGCATAAAGACTGGTCAACATGAGTGCTACACAGGCACCATTAATTTGATATGAACATGATTTACATACTGCAATATCCATTCAAAAATCTGAAATAAACATTTTCTAATTCATTCAGCATGGCACTGGATTGTGTGACTTTACACTATTTGTGTTAAATTATGCTCTTTATAAAGATATTAATTTTAGCCAGAAAATCTGCAATGTAGGAGCCAAATTTGAGGATCAAAATCAATGATAGTGAATCACATAGCAATCTATTCACAGAGCTTCAGATATGGAACCTCCAAGAGGGTGGTGTATACCAGGGATAGTAAAAGCTAAGCATAGAGCAATAAAAGTTTTATGTACCCATACTATTAAAGAGCTTATGTTTCCAAAGGCACCAGAATACATGTAGGCAAAACACTCACACATGTAAACTAAAATTAATGTAAAACAAACAATGTTATAATACCAGAGGTAAGAGAGAGGGGACAGAATACGGCATAGTCTCCACATCAAACCAGACACACTCAAACTAATAGAAGAAAAACTAGGGAAGCATCTGGAACACATGGGCACTGGAAAAAATTTCCTAAACAAAACACCAATGGCTTACGCTCTAAGATCAAGAATCGACAAATGGGATCTCATAAAACTGCAAAGCTTCTGTAAGGCAAAGGACACTGTGGTTAGGACAAAACGGCAACCAACAGATTGGGAAACGATCTTTACCAATCCTACAACAGATAGAGGGCTTATATCCAAAATATACAAAGAACTCAAGAAGTTAGACCGCAGGGAAACAAATAACCCTATTAAAAATGGGGTTCAGAGCTAAACAAAGAATTCACAGCTGAGGAATGCCGAATGGCAGAGAAACACCTAAAGAAATGTTCAACATCTTTAGTCATAAGGGAAATGCAAATCAAAACAACCCTGAGATTTCACCTCACACCAGTGAGAATGGCTAAGATCAAAAACTCAGGGGACAACAGATGCTGGCGAGGATGTGGAGAAAGAGGAACACTCCTCCATTGTTGGTGGGATTGCAAACTGGTACAACCATTCTGGAAATCAGTCTGGAGGATCCTCAGAAAATTGGGCATTGAACTGCCTGAGGATCCAGCTATACCTCTCTTGGGCATATACCCAAAAGATGCCCCAACATATAAAAAAGACACGTGCTCCACTATGTTCATTGCAGCCTTATTTATAATAGCCAGAAGCTGGAAAGAACCCAGATGCCCTTCAACAGAGGAATGGATACAGAAAATGTGGTACATCTACACAATGGAATATTACTCAGCTATCAAAAACGACTTTATCAAAATGGTCGGAACTGGAAAACATCATCCTGAGTGAGCTAACCCAATCACAGAAAGACATACATGGTATGCACTCATTGATAAGTGGCTATTAGCCCAAATGCTTGAATTACCCTAGATGCCTAGAACAAATGAAACTCAAGATGGGTTATCAAAATGTGAATGCTTCACTCCTTCTTTAAAAGGGGAACAAGAATAACCTTGTCAGGGAAGAGAGAGGCAAAGATTAAAACAGAGACTGAAGGAACACCCATTCAGAGCCTGCCCCACATGTGGCCCATACATATACAGCCACCCAATTAGACAAGATGGATGAAGCAAAGAAGTGCAGACCGACAGGAGCCGGATGTAGATAGCTCCTGAGAGACACAGCCAGAATACAGCAAATACAGAGGCGAATGCCAGCAGCAAACCACTGAACTGAGAATAGGACCCCCGTTGAAGGAATCAGAGAAAGAACTGGAAGAGCTTGAAGGGGCTCGAGACCCCATATGTACAACAATGCCAAGCAACCAGAGCTTCCAGGGACTAAGCCACTACCTAAAGACGATACATGGACTGACCCTGGACTCTGACCTCATAGGTAGCAATGAATATCCTAGTAAGAGCACCAGTGGAAGGGGAAGCCCTGGGTCCTGCTAAGACTGAACCCCCAGTGAACTAGACTGTTGGGGGGAGGGCGGCAATGGGGGGAGGGTTGGGAGGGGAACACCCATAAGGAAGGGGAGGGGGGAGGGGGATGATTGCCCGGATACCGGGAAAGGGAATAACACTCGAAATGTATATAAGAAATACTCAAGTTAATAAAAAAATAAAATAAAATGTAAAAACAAAAAAAAAAGAAATTTGGAAAAAAAAAAGAATATGGCATAGTGAGACACCTGCTGTTTAGTGGTTATTTCTGGGACATTATAGCTCACAGGACAAAGAGCCTTCCATCCCAATGGTGCCAGATAAGGCAATCCTTTACTACATAGGCAGCTGGAGCCATGGGTCCATCCATTTCTACTCTTTGGTTGTTGGTAGTTCCTGGGAGCTCTGGGTGGAGGAGGAGGTTCTGTTTGGTTGATAATTTTGTTCTTTCTACAGGGTTGTAAACCCATTCAGCTCCTCCAGTCCTTCTCCTAACTCCTCCATTGTGGTCTCTTTGCTCAGTCCAAAAGTTGGCTGTGAGCATCCCCATCTGTATTGTTCAGGTTCTGGCAGAGTCTCTTAAGAAGCTATGACTCATTGAAACTAAAATAATTGGTCAGAAAGAAATCCCTGACAAAAGCCAGGCTCTGATTATCTTTACTGTCATCATTCATCTTCCAAATGCCTTACACAAATGCATTCTAGAAAGTCTGAATAGTAAAATAAAAGCATAGAAAAGCACACTTCTTTTCATGAGGTAAATGATCTTTCAGAATAGAACCCATGAATTCTCGATAGAAAATGACAACTGAAGCCTATAAAATCCCCAAACAAGTAAAGCTGCCTGCTGTACAAGGCTGATGGCTTGAATTTGGTGACCAGCCACACTATACAGGTACAGACAAAGACTATTGAAACTAACTGAGACTAGGGCCTTGCAGTGCCTGAGGTTTCCTCTCTTGTAGGGCAACTTCTTATACCATGGGAATTTCCCTAGGATTGTGTGATCACAAAGAGGGTCCAGTAGTTTCCCTTGGTAGAGCTGAGTATTGATGCTTTAGGAAAAACAAAACCTAATTATAGCACTCACATAACCTGCCAATCACATCTTCTAAGGTCTCTGGGGAAACAACTCTGTGCACTATCACATCTACTACCCTTGTCTAGAATGTTTATCCTAGCTTCCAGAATGGGACAGTTCATTAAAATGAGAACGTATTGACTAAACTAGAGAGAGAACTGAGTGGTTAGAGTGCAGAAGAGTTTTTCAGAGGACATGGTTTGAATTCAAAGCATCCATAGGGTGGTTCATGGTCCTCTGAAATTCCAATTCTCAAGGTCCAACGTGCCTTCTTCTGACCTTCCAGGATAGGTATTGTAAGAAAATGACTAGAGTTTAGACACAACAGATATATATGCATATGAATACCAAAACAAACAAAGGCAAGAGAAAAGGGTCAACTTCATGGGTAGAGGAAATTTGGCTATAATGTAGCAAACATTTTAAATAAATACCATCAAAGTTTAAAAGAAAGAGTATTTTTGTAAAAATTGTTCATCATAGTGGAACATCTGACAAAATAGAAAGGATACTCTTTGATATCTTTAGAACTGCTTTTCATGGAAGAGGAAATAAATCATCAAGCATGAATGTGGAAGGCCAATGAATCATGCTGAGGCTAAGACTTGAATTCAGTTCTGCCTGATTTTAAATATGTTCCTATTACCATAGAAATGACGCATAGCATATAAAACAAAAAGACGAAAAAACAGAATGATAGTATTAAATTCACAGATTCCATCAGCCTCTGACACATAGCAGACCTACCTTATTTTACAGCAGTCCAACCTATATAACTCTGATTGACTTTACTTGAGATGAGAGTGAGGGGAAATATGCATTGCTATACCCCCCAACATGTTTTTTATTCCTTCCCATTACTCTGCTTTCCTCCTTCATTGCCCACTGTGATACTATAAATTCAATATGTCTTCCTGAAATGGAAGTCAACAAAGTAGCTTTTCCAGCCTCCCAGCTTCTATGTGGATTAAACCAAGACACTCACTACATAGATTACAAGTTTTAGCCAAGAAACCCCTAAAGTCTCTGAAATCTTTGGTCCTAGTGTTCCATGTGTCATGAAAAACCCAGTAAGTGATAATATTTAAGAGATATGATTACAGACCCTAAAGGGATTTAATGTCTTCTCCACCTTCCTTTGTATCCAGTTCTTATTTCACCTCCATCAATTCACAACTCTGGATGTCAGAATTCTCATTAAAATGTTATGGGACCTGTTCAAGTTATTCAGGATGACAGAGAAAATCCAAAATTCATAACTATCTTCAGGAAGTGATCAGAATCTTGACCTGATTTGTATATTTCAAGCAAAGATCAAGGTATCTGTGCACTGGCTATATTATGGTGGCCTATCAATTTGGTGCAATGTCTCTAAGATGCCTAGGTTTTAGTGACTCATTTTGATAACTGCTACTAATGATTATCAATTGACAAAATCTACAATATTTGTAGATAGGATGAATTTCTGAGCATGCTTGAGAAGGATTATATTGATTAGTTTCACTGAAGTAGAAAAATGGCATTATATCTTGGAGGCAGCCTTTTAATATTCTAAATGTAAAAATAAAATAAATAAAAAGCCTTAATGAAAAGCTTTTGCTTGATTTCTCTACTTTCTCTTCAGTCTTTCTCCTGAGTTCATCATCTATCATCTACTCTTTACTTTGTTAAATTCATCATCTATATTATTATTAGCCTTCTGTCGAGTTCATTACCTATTCTGTGTTCTTCTTGTTGTTGAGATTGTTATTGACCATATTTTTGTCTTGATGTTGAGTTCATCTACATTGTGACTGTCCCTGCCATTGATACTGCTGTAATCTTCCTTTTCTGACATCAGAATACATATTCTTTGGATTTTCAAATTGAGCTAAAGACTAGTTTTTCTCTAGGAAGCTTTAAAGTCTCCAGTGTCATATGGGGACTCCTAAGGCATACAACACAAAGAATTAATCCTATGCTGCCTTCTCTGGGTCTCCATTGTGAAGAAATCATAACCATTGATGAACTATGAGTTTATATTTTATACCACATAGAAAAGAAAGTTGTGTTCATTCAGGTAGAAATGGCCCTTCTAGAAACCAATAGTGTAGATCTAGGAACCTCTGTTGGTTTGTCTCCATCCAAATTCTTGCTGGTGCAATTATAAAGATCTAATCTCTTGTCTGTTTTTAACCCACAGAATACCAAGACTACATTCTTGCTCGTCTTGAGTACCTGAAAGACTATCTGTTTACCCAAGGTGTTCATAGAAATAGACATCCCTTCTTTGTGGACCAGGAATTATCTATTTATATTCTGGTTCAAAGATATCTGTGTGGTTTGTGAATATTATGTGCCTACTTCACAGTATACATGAACAAAATTTGAGAGACTCTTTTCTTCTTTCATTGTAATCTGGACATAAAAATCACGTCATAAGTTTGTGTACAAAGTACTTTATCAACCAAGCAATCTCAATAGCTTTAAATCTCCAATTATAAGTTTTCATTCTTTCAGTTCTATTATTTTAGAGTGAATACAGACTCACCCAAGTCAATTTATGAGAGGAGTAAGGGATTTTTTTCTATCTACATGACAATAGTAAAAGGAGACATAGTGACTTATGAAATCTTGATCTTTGAACTATTGTTTTAGGTTTTTTGTTGTTTTTGTTTTTATGTTTTTTATTGTTTTGTTTTTTTTTTCTTTTTTGAGGCAAGGTGCATTTTAAGAACCACCTTTAGGCTTTCACAGAGTGTAAATATCATAGTTCTACAGCTGGCACATAACATTGAGGAAAACATTTGTTCTGGTTTTATAAGTGTCTCAGAGCTGTGCTCATTGGGTACACAGCACTCTCAATAGTAATAGATTATCAAACATCTAGGATTGCCAGGGCTCAATTAAAATACAAACATGGCGGTTTGACATTCAATCAAGCCTGTCAAGTGACCTGAGATTGATTAATTTGATCCTTGGAACCCATTTCATTATCTCTAAGAAGAAATAGGAAGGGAATAGGGAAGAGTCACCAGAAACTTTCAGAACAACTAATATAGAGTAAGACTACCCAGCAAAGCAGCAGAGGTAATGGGGTTCTTAACCTAATACAAGATTGAAAGTAAACTTCTAACATACATATATGCTCTGAGGAATATATGTGTACACATTTCTCTCTGTCTCTCTGTCTCTGTCTCTCACACACACACATATGCACACACACACATACACACACATACACATACAAACACACACACACACACACACACACACACACCACAGAAATTAAATAGTATTCTCCTCGCTCTTCTGAGTGATATTCTGCTTTATTTTCCAGACATTTCACACTTTTTTGTCTTTCCTATTTCTTTAATTAGAGCACAGAATCTATAGTTATGGTTTCCTGTAAGCACATGTCAGTAACCTATATACTTAGGCAGGAATACTTTACTAACAGCAACACTACAGAAGATTATGACCCCTATCAATCATTAACTGCAATGGATTCTCAGTGAGGAGGGGCTTTAAGATTCCACTTCTCTCTAGTAATTTACTTATGTGTATGTATATTTCCTAGGCACATTTCTGACCAATGGAGTAAGGCAGCTGAGAATTAAGTTCCATCATTACTTTGATCTCTGCATCTTAGATGTAGAACAGCTTCTGTAAGTTACTGCAAATGTGGCTTCCTTGCAATGATAATTTTTTTCTTTTAAAAAACTGTGTGTAAAGGTGTTTTGCCTGTATACATTTATGTGTATATCATGTGTGGCTGATGCATTCAAGTTTGAGAAAAAGAACATCAGATTGATTAGTTATCCATTATACAATGTCAAGGCTCCATGTTAGTGCAGAAAAATAAATATAGGACCTTTAGAGAAGCAGTCAGGCCTCATATCCCTTGAGCTAATTCTTCAGCCTTTGGACTATGTTCTTGGATTGTGAGACAGAATAAGCTTTTATGTAGTTTATCACAACAACAGGAAAATTAAGTAAACTAAGAAGATAGCAGGGTAAATACATGCAAGCAGAGGGGATTTGGCTGCTTATTACTTTGAGGAAGATCCTTTCCTGGGACCTCTATGAAGGATAATCATGTCCTCATGTCAAATCTCTTACTAACTCATCTGGAACATTCAACATCATTGCTCTTATGTGGGCACACCTTAATGACTCTATTCTGTTTAAAATGCCCAAATGTGTATCTTTCACATCCTTTCCACTGATGTAAATCCAGCTATGGAAAAAGCATATGGCAGTCAACAATGAACATTTGAGACTAAAATGAGCATTTTTTAGGTAGTAAATGTCCAGTTCAGAACATGATAAATTATATAAAGAGAGGACAGAAAGAAAGCAATAGTATCCTGAAACATCCCCAGAATAACATGCGATACATACAACGAACACTGACTGAGGAAGGGAGTTTGGGAACTGTAAAGACTCCTGATATTAGATGGCTGTAATTAATGTAACTTGGTAGAACATAGAAAAATGGAGGTGACATCCTTCCATATAGTCATGACTCAACAACATTTTAAGTGTTCTTCATGTTCACTTAAAGAGCATTATGGTATCTGAGCAAAGAGTATATATATATATATACATATATATATATATATATATATTGCTATCTATGATATCAATAGTCAAAAATGAAATGACTGAATGGACATAATTCATGAATTATGGTAAAATGCTAATTGTTTTTAAATTTTTATAATGAACTTTTTTCTTTGGGTGATAGATATGTATAAAAATACATTAGAAAGTATAAAATCTAATTCAAAGCTCTTCTACATTTCATTCTAATTCTATAAAAGTTCATTAAGTTATATAGATGTTAGCTCTGGTTAATATTAATGTTCAATATTTTTAACTTTAAATTTTTATGATAAAGTTTACAATTTTTTAAATGCTCATAATTTATAAGGCTTTCCCTTAATTTGTGTGATTATTTCTGGAGGTCAGTCAACATCCTTAATAGTCATGTATCCCAGACAGAGCATGAAGAATAGAGAGTGATAAAAACAACACAGAACTTATATTTTCCACTGAATCTGTTCCTTGACACTCAAAAAAAGATATTTGAAGGCACACATGCTCTGTTCCTCCCTCCATTGGATATCTTAATATTCTTGTGCTTATTCTGACCCCATATGAAGAGCCCAGCTAATACTACTGGTGGCTCTATTCATACATACTCCTGCTGATTTGCATGTAGCCAGAGCACAGCCTACATATAAGATTTCTTCAGCTACTGTTGATGCCAAAGTCAGAAGTCACTCTCAGTGAGGGTACAGCATCAACATAAGGACCTTGCTGAGCTCCTGGGGCTTCTGCTGCTCTGTTTTTCAGGCAAGTGTGGCAAAATTGGAAAACAATATGTTAAATGCTGTCTGGAATTTTGTGAATTTTATCTTACCATATATTAAACCATGTATATTTGTTTTATGTTTCCAACCTCAGGTATGAGATGTGATATCCAAATGACCCTGTCCCCATACAGTCTGTCTGCATTTCTTGGAGACAGAGTAACCATCACTTGCCATGTCAGTCAGAACATTAGTATTTTGTTAGGTTGGTGCCAGCAGAAACCATGGAATCTTCCTAAACTATTAATCTATCAGGCATCCAACCTGTACTCAAGAATCCCATCAAGGTTCAGTGGCAGTGGGTCAGGGACAGACTTCACTTTCACCATCAGCAGCCTGCAGTCTGAAGACATTGCCACTTAACTACTGTCAACAGGATCAATGTTATCCTCTCACAGTGATACAAGTCATAACACCAATTTCCCAGTGCTTCAGTAGAGAAAGTCTGACCTGTCTCAGCTGATCCTATACCTGCTTATATTTTGTTATAATACTTTTATCGGCTTTGAAGATCATTGGGAGGATGGCAGAAAACCGTCATTGTGACCTGTCTGATTTTAACTTGTAACAAAATGTCTCATAGTTTATTTAAGATGAGCTAATTTTTTGTTTGTGCTATCCTAGCAATACATACAATAAAAAAGCCCTCTAAATATACTTCCAGAGAGACTATTTTAATTCATGTAACTAGTATCTGGATAAGAGCATCTTAATTCTTTGTGGTGTGCTGTATGATTCTGTGGTATCTCCTAAAGCTTGCATTTCATAAAGTTACCATCTGCTTTGAATATTACAATAATAGGTTTTTAGCAATCTTAGTGTGTGTATTCAAGCTGGGAGAGGTAGTTCAACGAAGATATTTACCCTTTGGTAAATACAGTTTCTGGCTATTGCAAACTTAACTTTTGTCTTCAGACTTACCCTTATGTACAGAAGTGACTCTAAATGCCTTCCCTTTCATTATTGCCTGAAGACTTTACACATCTGGGTCAAAATAAATCTGTGCTCTTTTAAGGTTTTGTTGTCAATTATTTCATCATGAAATGCAGAGGGAACTAAAGATAGAAATCTACTATTTCAAGTAAATCGATATTAGAAGTAGGTGATTCTAAGCGCTCATTCACAGCACATGTGTATGCCTCATACTCTTCATAGACAGGTCCAAGAAAGTCAAGACTTGGGTCTTGATACTCTTTGCTCCCTGTAACAGATAATTTGTGACTTTCTATCTCCTACCCTATCAGCCCAGGTACATTTTTACAAATGATTAATAGTTCCATGTCATGGAGCAGAGCTATAATTGAAAACATTATATAAAACTGGATGTGGGGAAATATAATATTGGAAATACTGGTAGTGAGAGGATTTACAAGATTTTTTAACAAGTCAAGAATTTTTATTAAGTCATATAATGAGAGAAAAAGGAAGAAAGACATTGACTACATGGTGGCTGTCTTTTAAATTCTACTATTTCTTTAATATGCAAATGAGTTGCTATTCAAATAATATAGAACATAGAGTGCTAATTTTGTTTCTAGTTAGCTGTTTAGTTGTATACACTTAAAGCTATTGGTTTAATGATTATTTTCCCTAACAATTTCCTTTTGATTCCTTATGGTATTTCTTAATACCATTTAATGAGGTATTTATAATGAAGGACCTTTTAATGAGATTTCAGAATCAAAATAGGAGAGTTCAGTATCAACAAGCAACTACAAACAGATACAAGAATAGGACTATAGAACCACCTTTTATCATTCCATTGGGCTATGGGAACAAGTAACAAGGACACCAGCTCAGCTGCTTTTTGTTTTTATTGCCAGGTGAGCCCTGGTTTCTAGGTTATAAACCGAATCTGTCTTACATATAGCAAAAACTTTACTGATCATTGGATACCACCTTGTATAAACCAGTTAATAAATATAATGCAGTTTCTACATTTCCATGTTGAAGTGGCTTTTCATGTGTAAAGGGCCTTCATTTTGCTGCATAGCCCCAGCTGATGATGTAATGCTGACATCTAGTGTAAAGTGACCTATGTGCTTATGAACAGTATATGTTTCTGTGTTACAGAAACAGAAGAGAATAGTACAGAGTTAGACTACTGCTTCTACAAATACCTGAGAGTATCTTAGTAAGCAAGGTTCTCTTTGAAAATATTCTCAGACTATGTAGGGTATAACAGTTGAAGAGCAGGAACAGCCAGTCCTGTTACTCTGCATACTATACTCTCTGACTTGCACCACTGTGGACTAATAGTGCCAACAGGAGTAGGGTGAAACACCTTCAGATTCCCAAGTCTGAAAAATGAAAATGAAATGTGTCCTCTGCCTCTGAATCTTGATGGAATCTTTCAAGTTGGATACACTATAGGTCAAGAGTTTAGGAAATTTTCTTGATTTCTTCTGATCCTATGCTGACCAGCAAGTAATGGTGCATCTTCTCCCAGAGTTGTAGATGAAAAAATGGAATCTGGGATATGAGAATGTAAGAACTGGAAACAGACAATAAAAATATAAATCTAAAACCCATTGAATGAAGCATATTAAATGAGAAATTACTTGAGCAGCTGGACATTTTTCACAGTACTGGATAATCAATTTTATGTTGTGTTTCTTCAATAGATTCAAAGCAGGAGGAATGCAAAACATTGAGTAAGAACCTCATGTCCATGCTATGTTATGTAACTGTCTCCTCTCAGAATGTGCCTAGCTTATGGAGAGGTCCTCAGCGATGAGGGTTGGCCTTTGGCACTTGCAAATCAACAGCAGTTTGTCAAGGCTGGGCACAGCCATAGAGTTGGCTTACATCAATAATTCAGCCTAACTGTCCCAGATGAGAACTGTGATTCCCCTTTTCTACAAAGGGAAAAATTGATCTTCAGCCCTAAAAGTAGCATGGTATTTTGAATGATTCCAGGTTCCGTACATGATTTCCTTGCTACTGTTCCATTAGTGTCGACTAATCTAACACAGCACAGCTCCTTTATGTAACATAGCAAAGGACATAACCTGATGGTAGGATATGGTGAGTATTGGGGAGTAAGACACCAAGAACACAGAACAAAGACTATATCTCCAAGGTACCATCTATCAACATATGTCCTCTGACTTTTCTTCGTGGTTTACTGAGATAAAATCTATAGGATCTACAACACAACTTGTTTAAATTAATCTGTCCTCAGGAAGTTCTGGGAAAGGCCTGCTCTATCAATATTTGCTATGTGATCATTGATGTTTCTTCACAGAATTTCTCATTTTGTGTTTCTGATCATGTTATTGAATTCCAACAACCTTCCTTTTCGGGGGCCGGCCCATGTGGTTCTTCTTTCTGGTTCTCTCTTGAAGGTACTTGAGGGGCACAATATCCACTTGGTCTTGCGAGTTATTTAGGGTTGCCTTTATTATAATAAAATATTTACTTGTCTAAAGTCTAAGTCTGTTTCTTGCTATAGCTGACCTGCCTGTCTGAGTTACTCTAAAGCCAGAAAGCTGCACTCTGTGGCATTTATCACCTCACAATAAAACAGCACACCAGAAATTTAAATAAAAAAAAATCCAATTAAAAAAGCCCCAGCAGATAGATTAAGTAAAATAGCCTTTGTTGTGTCATCACAGGAACTGCTGAGCTCTAACTCCTGGTCTGGTAATTGAAGTCACAGGAAGGAAAATGTAGACTTTGAAAAGAGTTTTTAGAATTAGGTATAGCACTATTTTTCACAGACATGGAAAAAATAATTCTCAATTTCATATGGAAAAATAAAACACCCAGGATAGTGAAATCTACTGTCAACAATAAGAGAACTTCTAGAGGAATTACCATCCCTGGCCTCCAACTGTACTACAGAGCAATAGTAATAGAAACTGCATGGCATTGGAACAGAGACAGATAAATTCATTAATGGAGTAGAATTAATGAAACAGAAATAAACCTACACACTTATGGACACTTGATCTTTGACAAAGATGAAAACACCAGTCCAGGAAAAAAAAAGACAGCATTTTCTTTTTCTCAATTATTATTTTCCTTGGATGTTTTTCGTAGTTACATTTCAAATACTATCTTCTTTCCACCAACACTACATTCTTCCATCCCCCTCCCCCTGCTTCTATGAAGCTGCTCCATTCCCACACACACACTCCAACTTTACGCTCTGGCATTACCCTACATTGGCAAAATGAGCCTTTACAGGATCAAGGGTTTTTCCTCTTATTGATGCGGGACGATACCATTTCTGCTATACATGTGGCTGGAGTCATGTTTCCCTCCATGTGTTTTCATTTTTTGGTGGATTAGTCCCTGGGAGCAGTGGTAGGGTCTGGTTGGTTGATGATGTCCTTCCTATGGGGTTGCCAATGTAAAAGAAAAAGTCTCTGAATGAATATCAAAATTCCAAATTTGTAAAGCTCCATTTTAAGTCACTAAGTAATTCAACAAATATAATGAAATCAAATTCAGATAAAATAATATGTTGTTCAGGTACAAGGTGCTATGCTTCTTTTGGGGCAACCAATATATTTGACAACTGTGAAATCTCAAGCAAAACTTTTTTAGTAGTTATGTCACTGCGTGTAGTATATGGATAGCTCACATGAAGTAATCAATTCAGAAATCCACAGCCCCCACTCTGCCGATTTTTCATGTGACATATTAAAACTGAATCTGTCAGAAAACCCATTTCAGGTAATAAGCTTGTTAGCTAAGATGTGATGAGTGGCCTGATTCTGTGGGTACCAGTTAAAATCACTGCAGGAGATGGAGGCTTAATTTTATGTGTGATGTGTGGGGTATGGAGAACCTGGGTCATCATAACAACACTAATGGAAGCTAAAACTTCTTTAAGAAGGACAAAATAGTGTGGTAAATTCATGAGCAATATTTGAAGCTAACTTCATGTCACATATTTCAAGTGAGGTCTTAATATATTGTGTATAAACTTTTGTCTGCATAGCAAAAATAAACATGTGAGTATAAGAGAGAGATGCTTAAAATCATGTAGACTAGCCTCTTCCGTTCTTTCAGTCAAAATCTTTCCAGTTTCACAGATGTTCTCCCACCTGACATATAACTTTCACCGGTCTAAAGCTCACATGTTCATCCTGATAGAAGAGACTAGTGATTTTACATATGGGCAGAAAGAACATAGACTTCAGTTACATCCTTTCTCCATTCATACACTTTATCTCCTTCATGCCCTAACCAGGAATGCAGAGTATTAGAAGCCTTAGTTACTGAACATGACAACTCACTGTGAGAGTATGAATTTAGGAGATTGAAAAATTCAAGGCACGATTGCTGCTGAACTTTTGTTTCAGACTAGGAAGGGTAGGCCCTCCTTGTGTACCAAGATGCAAAGGTCATGGTGCATAAAAGTAGTAAAGGTATAAAAAAACAATTATTCATTGTTTTCATGTGTGAAAAGACACAAAGAATAGCTTCGGTGTCATAGGGAAAAGTGGCAGAACAAAATGTTTTGGAGGATGAATGTTTTAAGCAAAATGCTTGAAAAATCACCAATATGTAAAGGCAGTACTTGAAACCCTGAAACTATTAGTAAGCAGTTATACAGTATAAATAAATTGGAGAGAATAATGATTAAAAGAAATCTTACTCAGGTAGTTTATTGGGAGATGAGCAATCGTGCATCTTGCAGCTTTCTAGATAATGCTATATGGTCCTGATCTGAAAAGTCAGAACAGTAAAGAGATACTTGGCTGTTTTTGTGCATATTTGGTACTATCCTAAACTTTAAACAATGTCAAATGCAGGAGACAGAGAGTTAATTAAAGCAAAATAAATTACTCTCCTATGTGCAAAGCAGTAAACAAAAATACTAAGAAGGTATTTCTTAAATATTTATCACATAAGCATAAGAGAAAAATAAAATTCAAAATGACAACACTATTAAATGGGCTTGTGAAAATATTTGCAAGTTATGGAAAAGTGTCTCTCGTTGGTCATTGGTTATTTTAATATGTATTCTGAAAACAGTTTTATAGGTGTTATTTATACATCATTTATGAGTTTCTCATACCTCTGTGAACTGGTCATATTGGAAAGTTGTAAGAGAAGCATGCTTCACAGGAACAATACTCTGGCCATGCACACATTTTCATCAGCTGAAGTGAATGAGACAGTACTCTGCATTCACTTATTGAAGCATGCTATTTAATAGCACCACTATTAATCTTACTGGCCCTATAAAGGACAGCAATTCCATATTCTGGGAAATGCAGAAAACTACCAGAAAGGAAGTCCAAATCGCAGGTCAAACTGTAATCTAGATGATGATTCCACAAATATTAACAACAAACAATTCATTGATTGAACTGATATGATTTTGATTAGAAAGCTAAACAGGAAAATATCTTCTTGCACACTGAAACATTGGTGCCTAAGGCAAACATCCTCAAGATGAGGTCTGGCCCCTTCTTCCTGACACGAGTCAGAAAAAGTAGAAGAAGCAACGAAACTATTTCTATGTCCTATATGGTTCTCCTGGTGTTGATCTGAAAATTCAGTAGGAAGATTGTAAAACTGATCTTCACATACTGACACTAGGGATCAAACGCCTTAAATATAGAAATATAGTTTCTTAGTGTTTAGAAGTCTTGAAAGCACAAGATCATGTACCAACAGTTACTCATTGAACACTGTTTTTATATTTGTAACTGGCCACATCCATGACTGGATCTCACAAAGCTTTTCCTGATACATGTGATCAGTGACACATTGCCTGCCATTGCTCCTTTTCCCTGTAACATCCAATGTAAACTTCACTCATTGTTAAACTTTTCTCCACCATTGAAGTTTGTGATTCATCATAAGAATCAGGAGGCATAATTTAGTTCATATGATTTATATCTGGGAATTCGTAGAAGCCAGAAGAAGAGAGAATTTAAAATCAAGACAAATCTTCCAACAGAAGAGTACAAAACATAGAATTAGTTTTCTGATAACTTAATATCATAAATACCTTCCACATGGCCCGAGTCACACTATAGAACTTGTTCAATCTCATAAGGCTAACTGATGACAACTTGACAATTCCACAATATCTTTACAAATAGCACAGCATAGATACTCTGCACACTGTTGAGTTTATCACTTGAAGGTTTTTATCTTACATTGCCAGAATAAAATATAATTACATGATTTCTCCACTCTAGATACTCCATACAAACCATCTCATATAACATTTATTTTCTTTTTAAAATTCACGGGCTCTTTTTATTAACTATTGTTACATAAATGTATGTACGTTTGTGTACACATGTATATGTGTTTCACACACACACACACATATATATATGTATATTTCATATATTCACATCAATATTCATTTTCAGAAATATGACCTCTACAATGCAACAGCTATTAACCAGAAAGGGTACTCAAGAAAAGAAACACCTGAGCCTTCCTGCTCTGGCAAGTTTGTATTTGGGGCTAAACCACTGTAGGAGAAAACTCAAAATTTTGGTGACAGTAGGAACTATCTAAATTTTCAAGCTCCCCTCTAGTAATTTTCTGTGTGAAGTCTGTCCCTGAACCACTACCACTTATCATGTCTGCAACTCCAGAAAATCTGTTGGAAACCTCATGGATCAAGATCTGAGGAGTCTCGTCTGGCTTCTCCAGGTATCAATTCAAGTAAGGGTGGTTACTTGTAAGAGACTCTTACTAGACCTGCAGAAGAGGGAAGCAGACTGTCCAGTGGTGACAGGTATAGAGAGTAAAGCCTGGATTGTTACAATTTCTCCACTGGTTTCTGAAATAAGAGAAATAAAAAGATATGTATGATTATAATTATACTGTCAATCATTTTTCATTCCTTTATTTAGGTTTTACTTATTGTGTTCATGACTTTCATTTATATTATGAAAAAATCAACATAAAATACTTATGTAGAGAGCAGATGAAGCTCTCTAGAAATCACCAGGATCATCTTTCTTAGGGCTTGTCAGAGTTGTCCCCAAGAGCACAGGTTCTCCTCCCTTCACCATCTAAACCTATAAACCTCATAAATCCATTCTGGAGAAAAAGACTAACAATCACACACATGAGCAGAACATGCATCTGGATCAGCAGGGCCCCAGAAATTCCTTCCTTCCACAAATTTCTTCTTCATATCTCTTTCTCTCCTAACCAAGGATCCAGAGAACGAGCAGCCCCAGGACCTGAGCATGGTACATCATTCTGAGACCTTGATATGAAGAGTCTTGAGTAGTCATGACAAAAATAGAGACTAGCTTTTGTCTTGGACTTGCAATGTAAATTCCTTCTTAAGAAACAATATGCAAATCCCCTGCTTGGTATAACTGTGAAAAGTACCAACTGTTGGGAGAAATCCACTTTTAAGAGTGAAGAAACATAAGATGTCTTCGATTTTGTAGAGGCACAGATATAGCAGGGGACGGCAGGGAGCAGATGGGCTCCAGTGTAACTGGGTGAATGGAGACACATAAAAAATCTCTACAAAGTCTGGGCATGACAAGATAGCATGAAGTACATATATTTTATGTAACTATGTGTTCTGCTCAGGAAGAGGGAGGAAAATGTTCAGTCAACTGCTTGGTTTTGTCTAGGCTATTCCAGAGAAGGAGTTATTATCTCACCCAGTAGCGTTAATGCTCACAACTTTTACTTATCAATATCAGTGATTTAATATAGTTGAACTAGAGCCTTTGTATGGTAGTTAAGAAATTTTAAATTTTATAAGTACAAGAAAGACAAGAAAGTAAATGGAAAAGACTCTGTCATATACAGTTAAACCTATGGCTATTTCTGAAGTAGGAGAAAAATTTTTCTATTTAAGACTTGTGTTTTCTTCATTACTCCCTCCAGTGTACCAATAATTTAGTGATTATTAGACATTCCATATTGAACATTTTCAGCATCCTATTACTTTCTCATCGTGCCCCACATTTTGTTTTATTATTTTCAATGCAGATGTAAAAGACACTTTATGCTTCTTTTTAAAATAATAATCATGCGGCACTCTCCAGAGGAATTGAATATTGGTTTTAAGGGGAGATCTTCCCTCACAAGTCTGAGATGCAAGTACAAGATTAAAGCTCAGTTGTGGCCTTGCCCCAAGTGATTACACTCCTTACTTCTCTTTCTCAAAATGAGATTCTGTGTTTATCTGGAGGGGCAGCTAATGATCTGGCAAAATATTTGTCACAGGGTTTATACTGGTGTAAAGACAATGATTTTCTATATATTTCACTTTTAATAAAGGTATGTTACTTGCATAGAATTGCAAAGTCTCTTAATAAGCCTCCATAAAAATATTTTTATAATTATTACAAGGCAATATCACATTTAGAGATACTAATTCTCTTTGGTAATTATTAATTCAGAAAATAACCATGAAATACTACACTGAGAAATTTGGAAGAGAAGAAAAACTGAAAGATGAATGAAATAATATATTTGGCACCTAGGTTATTGATCATTGTGAGGAAAAGTTTAGAGGTGCAGCCTGGACTATTTGTTATCCATGAAATATGCCTCTAGAAACTCTCTCAAATAAGAAGGGGACACCAGGACAAAATTTAGTTCTCCAGAAGCTGGGTCAGAGAGGGGGTCCTTTAATATTAGCACTGAATTATTATATATTCATTTATTTTTATAAATGAATTTTATGGCAGAGAACATTTGACCTATAAAAGAACAATTAAAATGCATTAACAAAGCTTGTAGTACCCAGGGCAGCTGGAAAAAAGACACCCAAACAAATGCACCAGTCCCACAATGGGTGACACCAAGGTGTGTTATACATGACAGAAAATTGAGAGAGAAATAGAAGCTGAGCATTTCATACACTGTAGAGAGAGGAGGAATTGAGAACACAATGACATTGAAGAATAGGAAGATATAAGGACTATGCATAATCATCTGAGACCATTAATGTCCTAGACTGCCACTAAGAGGTCTTTTGTCCATAAAAAAGTAGGGATCCATGCTGATATCTGTGTCCCATGTTGCTACCAAAGGCTATTCAGAAGTCAATAATCTGGCCTACTGCCTGAGACCATGTAGATATCTGGGGCTGTGCTGATGCCAGGGGCCATGATAACAGCAAGGACTAAACTAATCTGAGTGGCCTATGATGCCACTTGAGGCCATTGTGATGTCCTGGTTCAGGTTACCACTAAGGATTATGTCTTAGTTCAAGGTCCTGATGCAGCTATAGTCTGTATCTATGTTGTTGCTCCAAATTACTACCAAATGCCATACTTACATTTGTACTATTGGTTGCTACAAGAGATCAGGTAGATGTTTGAGAGCTGTGCTGCTGCCACCATGAAATATACTGCTATGATTGGACTGTGCTTCCACATAAGGCTATGGTGACATCTGGACCCATGCTGCTACAAGGATGTATCTAGGTATGTGGTCCTGCATCCAGGACCTGTGTTGATATCCCTGGCCTCTGCTATCACCATAAGCCATGCAATGTTCCCATTCTAGGCTGTTGCCTGAGGAGATGCTAAGTTATTAGCAGTGTACTAAGATGGTGCTGTACATCAACTGTGTCAGAAAAGCTGGTTTTCCAACTCGCTGGCCATCACACTCAAGAAAGCTGTCCCTGTACCTTAGAAGCCACCACACTCAGATGAACCTGAGCATTCTACGAGAGCTGGCTGTTGTGGCATGGGTGTCTGAAAGCTGGTCCCTATGACATAAAAGCAGGACAGCTGGCCCACACCTTGCTAAGATAGCAAACTGGAGCCGCACCTGGTGGTGTGGGCATGGGAGAGCCAACCATGGTGTGTGAGGGCCCGAGAGCTGTCTCTGTTCCTCACCCAGTCAAAATGAAGGAGCTATCCCTGGTGGTGTGACAGGGGTGCTGGTAGGCTGACTAACTTTGTTTCTACCCAGACTTAGATCCAGTCCTCTGATTTGGCTCACTCTATCATCTACCATATCTGTGACAGGCTGGCATTGGTGAATAGGCAGGGTCTATAGATCCAAAGCTGCAAGATCTCCATGACATGAAGAAACATCAGGATATACAAGAGAAGTCCCAGTGAAGATCTTGTATTGATACTATAGCAGAAGGCAGAGGCCTCAAAACAGGACAATGACTCATTGCAGTGAACATTTGCAAATAAAGAGGTTTGGACCAAAGGATATACTGTGGGACACATTATGTGTGATATACTATAGCTTCTACCACAAGATGTTTCTTTTTCTTTTTGATTTGTTTTCTGGGTGAGGAGGACTGCAAGGGCAGATGTTAGATATGAAAGGAAAGGGAGGTGAGTGAAATGGGGTACAAAAAGAATTAATAAAAAGTTAAAAATTCTTTAAATTATCTAAAGTGGACATATAACATGCAAAGCATGCACATGCACATGCACATGCATACACAAACACACACACAGACAAACACAGACAAACACACACACACACATACACACACACACACACACACACATCCCTATCCTAGAGACTGTTAGTAAGAGACTAAAAATTATGAGGTTATTCTGACAACAACACCTCTTCCTGTGATGTTATATTTCATTTAAATGTTTCTGAGTTCATTTGTTTTAAATAATGAGTGCCTGGAGAATAATCTGCCAGGTCGCTTCTCTGAGTTTACTGGGTTTCCCTCTGCTGGTCACCTGATATAATGTCAGTGGTCAGTAGACATTTGTGCTTGTGTCTCCATAAACAGGATTGAGCACTGTAAAAAGTCTAATGCAGTTTTGTTAAAGTTGCAAAGGTTGGATAGCACAACATCCACATTCTTAGTCTTGGTGCAGAGTTATGTCAAATGCCTTGTTTTTTCTCATAGCATGGGCAGGTAAGGGTTTGATATTCTGAACATTCATAAAGAATTCCATTATTTACATTGGTAAAAATTCTATGGAATTTTAAATTGATGAATTAAAATACTGCAAGGATTCAGATGTCTTAGACTTACAAATGCTAGAAGGATGTACAGAAATTTAAAAGTCCTTTCCTATTTAAGAAATATTTCAAAGCTTTGGATTTCAAAATGTCCCTTTATTGTCTTTTGGTTTAAAAGAAAATATTGTATCTTCTATATTTTATCATCAAGAATTACTCAGTCCTGAATAGGCACCTATAACTACTATATAGCATTGATTGATGTGTCACATGACCTAAAAGATACAAATATAATTCAGCTAAATAAAAAGAGGACAATTTAGCAGGTTTAAGTTTTTGAAAAAGTGGCATTTTATTTTGGTCATTAAACAAACTATAGCATATTTTTAAAATAAGGATATTATCTGTATTAATTAGTCCTGGACTTTGAGAAATGTCCTCATTAAGAGTCAAAAAACTGGGGGGTGGGGATTTAGCTCAGTGGTAGAGCGCTGCCTAGCAAGCACAAGGCCCTGGGTTCGGTCCCCAGCTCCGAAAAAAAGAAAAGGAAAAAAAAGAGTCACAAAACCAACTTTTGCAATATTTGAGCAACACAATGGCATTCTAGTAAAATAGAAATCAATAGTTCTTCACTGTTAAAAAACTTCCCAGGTCCTGTTAATCAAGTTTGTGTACTTTTCTTAAGCATGGACCAGCACTAGTAAAACAGAATGTTAGACTTTCCCAAGCTTACACATTTAATTGGCTGAACACTTCTCAGTTTTAAGATGAAACATAAAACTGGTAGTTTTAGCATTAGACTCTAGTGGATACAATGGGCGTGTTAATTTTTTTGAGATAGCAGTAGAATCTTTAACAATATGTGATTAAATGTTTCCTCAGTGTGCATAAGCATTTTCTCATGTTCATGTCCTCAGTAGATGATTAAAACAAATTCATCATACTCATGGAATAGCTTTTCGGTAAAGGAACCAATGTCTAATGTTCAGAGACATTAATTTTATGGTGTGGAGGAATAGCTGTGAAATCACTTCTGAGTACTTGTCAGGTTAAGTGATCCCAAACCTGAGAAAAGGGGATTACATATTCCATTTGAATCAAAATGTTATATGCTACACTAAGAGACATGGCACACATTGACTGGCAGAAAGGTAACAAGATTCCCTGATGACATTCTTCTGACAAGGCTCTACCGAAACACTAATGAGATAGAAAATTGTCATGAAGGGATACTGGAGAGGTTCTCTGTTTCTAACAAGTGTGTTCATTGAGAAACCCAGTGATAAATACTGGGGATTTTATGCCTGATGCTTTTCTGTTGCTAAGAAACACATTTGATTTTTTCCTTACTGTATAAAACAAATGTGCCAAAATAATTTTTATTAATTTATTGTGTGTGTATATATATATATATATGTATACACATACACACATATATATGTATATATATACATATATATATATATATGTTGCATGTCGTTATAGACACAGAAGAAGAGGGCATCAAATGCCATTACACATGGTTGTAAGCCACCATGTGGTCACCAGTAATTGACCCCAGTACCTCTCGAAGAGCAGTCACACAGAGACATCTCTCCAACCTCATAATTAAAAGTCAAATTCAGAGACATTTTTGAACAATAACTAGATGTGTATAGTTTCACTCTCATAGTGGTAGCTTAGAAATAAACCAATTCAAGAAAAATTCATGCAGGCAACTTTGGCTGATTTACAAAACTACTGTGCCCTGAATAATCTTGGTTATGTTGTTATTCATATAATCTTATTCAGCCAACCTGCAAAAAACCACACTGCTTATTGTTGCATAGTTCCACAAAGGGATCATTATCACCTCTGGACTCAAGAGAAGTTATTTTTAAAGTAAAAGGATTTTTTTATTTGAATAGGAATGTGAATAAATAAGGGAGAAATTGAATAAATAGGAACATAGAAAATCATTGCAACTAAGGTTTGATTTCCAGCACTAACTGGTGATGACTTCATGAGAGTGAACACTGATGTCCAAATCTGTCCCTCTGTGTGTTGCATAACCACAGTCTGCTATGTCTGTCACACTTTAGTAAAATGTTTTTCAGAAGAAGACAAAGAATCTCAAGGAACAAATGGAAATTTGCCAATTACGGTTTAATGGAGCACATTCTGGTTATTTAACATATTTGGTAAACTGGTGGCTAGTCTAAAAACTCAAAATTTGTTCTTTTTATCATGGTAAAATTGCCATTTAGAAGTTACAGACATGGCTCTGTGGTTAAGAGAATTGGTTGTTCTTTCAGAGAACTGGGTTTGTTTCCTAGAACTAACATGGAACTTTACAACTATATGTGAACTACAGACCCAGAAGATCCAGCACCTTCTCTGACTCTCCACAGGTATGAGACAGCCAGATGGCGGTCATGCAGGTAGAAAACACATACAAGCAAAATAATTATTTTTAAATTTACACTTAGAACTTATTTTATGGTCTCACTTAGGTTTGTTTCTTTTATTGGTTTATTTGTTTGTCAATTTCATATAAGTATAAAATGTTTTCTAAATGTTCTCTCTCTACACATTCTGTTATGTTACCAATCCCCTCCCCAAATCAATGTCAGTCCCTTTGCCCTTTGATATTAGTCTGTTTTGTGAATTTGTCTACTTAGATACTACTTTATGGAGATTATGTTGCAATTATTTACAGAAGCTTAATTGAGTCATCAGTGGATACACAGTTGAAGTCAATGTCCATCCTTCTCACAGATGATTAAACAGTAAGTACCAAAACCAGTGTTTTAGTTGTCCATTATTCACTGTTTTCAGGTCCATTCCTATGCAGATCAGTATACAAATCCAGAGCTAGTGTGATTGTAATAGCTGTGATTTATCAAGAAGATAAAAGTTGACAGGCTTTCTTCCCATTTCCTGGCTCCATTTACGCAGAAGAAAGGATAGTGCAGATGACTTGTTTAAGACATGGTACTCTCTAGTCATTTACACTCAGCACTTGACAAAGCCATGAATCTGTAGTCACCAAAATATGCTGAACAGTAATGTTTCTGATTAAGACTGAGAGAAGCATTATGTATGAATATAATGTAAAAATTGAGTGAACATTGGCATGAGGTCATTTGGAAGTAGAATAATGCAGAAAAGACTTTCACTGGCATTCGCACCTACTTCTTCAGGATTCCAGGGTATATTTAAAACAACAAATATCGCTCTCTGCACCCAAATCCCATGGGGGGGAGAGCTGAACCTTCAGAGAGGCAGACAAGCCTGGGAAACCAGAAGAGACTGCTCTCTGTACATACATCTCGGACGCCAGAGGAAAACACCAAAGGCCATCTGGAACCCTGGTGCACTGAAGCTCCCAGAAGGGGCGGCACAGGTCTTCCTGGTTGCTGCCGCCACAGAGAGCCCTTGGGCAGCACCCCGCGAGCAAACTTGAGCCTCGGGACCACAGGTAAGACCAACTTGTCTGCTGCAAGAAAGCTGCCTGGTGAACTCAAGACACAGGCCCACAGGAACAGCTGAAGACCTGAAGAGAGGAAAAACTACACGCCCAAAAGCAGAACACTCTGTCCCCATAACTGACTGAAAGAGAGGAAAACAGGTCTACAGCACTCCTGACACACAGGCTTATAGGACAGTCTAGCCACTGTCAGAAATAGCAGAACAAAGTAACACTAGAGATAATCTGATGGCGAGAGGCAAGCGCAGGAACCCAAGCAACAGAAACTAAGACTACATGGCATCATCGGAGCCCAATTCTCCCACCAAAACAAACATGGAATATCCAAACGCACCAGAAAAGCAAGATCTAGTTTCAAAATCATATTTGATCATGATGCTGGAGGACTTCAAGAAAGACATGAACACACTTAGGGAAACACAGGAAAACATTAATAAACAAGTAGAAGCCTACAGAGAGGAATCGCAAAAATCCCTGAAAGAATTCCAGGAAAACACAATCAAGCAGTTGAAGGAATTAAAAATGGAAATAGAAGCAATCAAGAAAGAACACATGGAAACACCCTGGATATAGAAAACCAAAAGAAGAGACAAGGAGCTGTAGATACAAGCCTCACCAACAGAATTCAAGAGATGGAAGAGAGAATCTCAGGAGCAGAAGATTCCATAGAAATCATTGACTCAACTGTCAAAGATAATGTAAAGCAGAAAAAGCTACTGGTCCAAAACATACAGGAAATCCAGGACTCAATGAGAAGATCAAACCTAAGGATAATAGGTATAGAAGAGAGTGAAGACTCCCAGCTCAAAGGACCAGTAAATATCTTCAACAAAATCATAGAAGAAAACTTCCCTAACCTAAAAAAAGAGATACCCATAGGCATACAAGATGCCGACAGAACTCCAAATAGATTGGACCAGAAAAGAAACACCTCCCGTCACATAATAGTCAAAACACCAAATGCACAAAATAAAGAAAGAATATTAAAAGCAGTAAGGGAAAAAGGTCAAGTAACATATAAAGGCAGACCTATCAGAATCACACCAGACTTCTCACCAGAAACTATGAAGGCCAGAAGATCCTGGACTGATGTCATACAGACCCTAAGAGAACACAAATGCCAGCCGAGGTTACTGTATCCTGCAAAACTCTCAATTAACATATGGAGAAACCAAGATATTCCATGACAAAACCAAATTTACACAATATCTTTCTACAAATCCAGCACTACAAAGGATAATATATGGTAAAGCCCAACATAAGGAGGCAAGCTATACCCTAGGAGAAGCAAGAAACTAATCGTCTTGGCAACAAAACAAAGAGAATGAAAGCACACAAACATAACCTCACATCCAAATATGAATATAACGGGAAGCAATAACCACTATTCCTTAATATCTCTCAACATCAATGGCCTCAACTCCCCAATAAAAAGAAATAGATTAACAAACTGGATACGCAACGAGGACCCTGCATTCTGCTGCCTACAGGAAACACACCTCAGACACAAAGACAGACACTACCTCAGAGTGAAAGGCTGGAAAACAACTTTCCAAGCAAATGGTCAGAAGAAGCAAGCTGGAGTAGCCATTCTAATATCAAATAAAATCAATTTCCAACTAAAAGTCATCAAAAAAGATAAGGAAGGACACTACATATTCATCAAAGGAAAAATCCACCAAGATGAACTCTCAATCCTAAATATCTATGCCCCAAATACAAGGGCACCTACATACGTAAAAGAAACCTTACTAAAGCTCAAAACACACATTGGACCTCACACAATAATAGTGGGAGATTTCAACACCCCACTCTCATCAATGGAGAGATCATGGAAACAGAAATTAAACAGAGATGTGGACAGACTAAGAGAAGTCATGAGCCAAATGGGCCTAACGGATATTTATAGAACATTCTATCCTAAAGCAAAAGGATATACCTTCTTCTCAGCTCCTCATGGTACTTTCTCCAAAATTGACCATATAATTGGTCAAAAAACGGGCCTCATCAGGTACAGAAAGATAGAAATAATCCCATGCGTGCTATCGGACCACCACGGCCTAAAACTGGTCTTCAATAACAATCACGGAAGAATGTCCACATATACTTGGAAATTGAACAATGCTCTACTCAATGATAACCTGGTCAAGGAAGAAATAAAGAAAGAAATTAAAAACTTTTTAGAATTTAATGAAAATGAAGGTACAACATACCCAAACTTATGGGACACAATGAAAGCTGTGCTAAGAGGAAAACTCATAGCGCTGAGTGCCTGCAGAAAGAAACAGGAAAGAGCACATGTCAGCAGCTTGACAACACACCTAAAAGATCTAGAACAAAAAGAAGCAAATACACCCAGGAGGAGTAGAAGGCAGGAAATAATCAAACTCAGAGCTGAAATCAACCAAGTAGAAACAAAAAGGACCATAGAAAGAATCAACAGAACCAAAAGTTGGTTCTTTGAGAAAATCAACAAGATAGATAAACCCTTAGCCAGACTAACGAGAGGACACAGAGAGTGCGTCCAAATTAACAAAATCAGAAATGAAAAGGGAGACATAACAACGGATTCAGAGGAAATTCAAAAAATCATCAGATCTTACTACAAAAACCCATATTCAACAAAACTTGAAAATCTTCAGGAAATGGACAATTTCCTAGACAGATACCAGGTACCGAAGTTAAATCAGGAACAGATAAACCAGTTAAAGAACCCCATAACTCCTAAGGAAATAGAAGCAGTCATTAAAGGTCTCCCAACCAAAAAGAGCCCAGGTCCAGACGGGTTTAGTGCAGAATTCTATCAAACCTTCATAGAAGACCTCATACCAATATTATCCAAACTATTCCAAAAAATTGAAAGAGATGGATCACTACTGAATACCTTCTACGAAGCCACAATTACTCTTATACCTAAACCACACAAAGACACAACAAAGAAAGAGAACTTCAGACCAATTTCCCTTATGAATATCGACGCAAAAATACTCAACAAAATTCTGGCAAACCGAATCCAAGAGCACATCAAAACAATCATCCACCATGATCAAGTAGGCTTCATCCCAGGCATGCAGGGATGGTTTAATATATGGAAAACCATCAACGTGATCCATTATATAAACAAACTGAAAGAACAAAACCACATGATCATTTCATTAGATGCTGAGAAAGCATTTGACAAAATTCAACACCCCTTCATGATAAAAGTCCTGGAAAGAATAGGAATTCAAGGCCCATACCTAAACATAGTAAAAGCCATATACAGCAAACCAGTCGCTAACATTAAACTAAATGGAGAGAAACTTGAAGCAATCCCACTAAAATCAGGGACTAGACAAGGCTGCCCACTCTCTCCCTACTTGTTCAATATAGTTCTTGAAGTTCTAGCCAGAGCAATCAGACAACAAAAGGAGATCAAGGGGATACAGATCGGAAAAGAAGAAGTCAAAATATCACTATTTGCAGATGACACGATAGTATATTTAAGTGATCCCAAAAGTTCCACCAGAGAACTACTAAAGCTGATAAACAACTTCAGCAAAGTGGCTGGGTATAAAATTAACTCAAATAAATCAGTTGCCTTCCTCTATACAAAAGAGAAACAAGCCGAGAAAGAAATTAGGGAAACGACACCCTTCATAATAGACCCAAATAATATAAAGTACCTCGGAGTGACTTTAATAAAGCAAGTAAAAGATCTGTACAATAAGAACTTCAAGACACTGAAGAAGGAAATTGAGGAAGACCTCAGAAGATGGAAAGATCTCCCATGCTCATGGATTGGCAGGACTAATATAGTAAAAATGGCCATTTTACCAAAAGCAATCTACAGATTCAATACAATCCCCATCAAAATACCAATCCAATTCTTCAAAGAGTTAGACAGAACAATTTGCAAATTCATCTGGAATAACAAAAAACCCAGGATAGCTAAAGCTATCCTCAACAATGAAAGGACTGCAGGGGGAATCACTATCCCTGAACTCAAGCAGTATTACAGAGCAATAGTGATAAAAACTGCATGGTATTTGTACAGAGACAGACAGATAGACCAATGGAATAGAATTGAAGACCCAGAAATGAACCCACACACATATGGTCACTTGATTTTTGACAAAGGAGCCAAAACCATCCAATGGAAAAAAGATAGCATTTTCAGTAAATGGTGCTGGTTCAACTGGAGGTCAACATGTAGAAGAATGCAGATCGATCCATGCTTATCACCCTGTACAAAGCTTAAGTCCAAGTGGATCAAGGACCTCCACATCAAACCAGACACACTCAAACTAATAGAAGAAAAACTAGGGAAGCATCTGGAACACATGGGCACTGGAAAAAATTTCCTGAACAAAACACCAATGGCTTCTGCTCTAAGATCAAGAATTGACAAATGGGATCTCATAAAACTGCAAAGCTTCTGTAAGGCAAAGGACACTGTGGTTAGGACAAAACAGCAACCAACAGATTGGGAAAAGATCTTTACCAATCCTACAACAGATAGAGGCCTAATATCCAAAATATACAAAGAACTCAAGAAGTTAGACCACAGGGAAACAAATAACCCTATTAAAAAATGGGGCTCAGAGCTAAACAAAGAATTCACAGCTGAGGAATGCCGAATGGCTGAGAAACACCTAAAGAAATGTTCAACATCTTTAGTCATAAGGGAAATGCAAATCAAAACAACCCTGAGATTTCACCTCACACCAGTGAGAATGGCTAAGATCAAAAACTCAGGGGACAACAGATGCTGGCGAGGATGTGGAGAAAGAGGAACACTCCTCCATTGTTGGTGGGATTGCAAACTGGTACAACCATTCTGGAAATCAGTCTGGAGGTTCCTCAGAAAATTGGACATTGAACTGCCTGAGGATCCAGCTATACCTCTCTTGGGCATATACCCAAAAGATGCCCCAACATATAAAAAAGACACGTGCTCCACTATGTTCATTGCAGCCTTATTTATAATAGCCAGAAGCTGGAAAGAACCCAGATGCCCTTCAACAGAGGAATGGATACAGAAAATGTGGTACATCTACACAATGGAATATTACTCAGCTATCAAAAACAACGACTTTATGAAATTCGTAGGCAAATGGCTGGAACTGGAAAATATCATCCTGAGTGAGCTAACCCAAACACAGAAAGACATACATGGTATGCACTCACTGATAAGTGGCTATTAGCCCAAATGCTTGAATTACCCTAAATGCCTAGAACAAATGAAACTCAATACAGATGATCAAAATGTGAATGGTTCACTCCTTCTTTAAAAGGGGAACAAGAATACCCTTGGCAGGGAAGAGAGAGGCAAAGATTAAAACAGAGACTGAAGGAACACCCATTCAGAGTCTGCCCCACATGTGGCCCATGCATATACAGCCATCCAATTAGACAAGATGGATGAAGCAAAGAAGTGCAGACCGACAGGAGCCGGATGTAGATCGCTCCTGAGAGACACAGCCAGAATACAGCAAATACAGAGGCGAATACCAGCAGCAAACCACTGAACTGAGAATAGGACCCCCGTTGAAGGAATCAGAGAAAGAACTGGAAGAGTTTGAAGGGGCTCGAGACCCCATATGTACAACAATGCCAAGCAACCAGAGCTTCCAGGGACTAAGCCACTACCTAAAGACTATACATGGACTGACCCTGGACACTGACCTCATAGGTAGCAATGAATATCCTAGTAAGAGCACCAGTGGAAGGGGAAGCCCTGGGTCCTGCTAAGACTGAACCCCCAGTGAACTAGACTGTTGGGGGGAGGGGGACAATGGGGAGAGAGTGGGGAGGGGAACACCGATACGATAGGGGAGGTGGGAGGGGGATGTTTGCCCGGAAACTGGGAAAGGGAATAACGGAATAACACTCGAAATGTATATAAGAAATACTCAAGTTAATAATAATAAAAAAAACAGCAAATATCTTATTTTGGGTTATACTGCTGTGGACATACACCATGACCAAGGCAACTCTTTTAAGAACAACATTTAATTGGGGCTGGCTTACAATTCTGAGGTTCAGTCCATTATCATCAAAGTAGGAGCATGGTAGTGGGGATGGTGCAGCAGGAACTGAGAGTTCTACATCTTTAGCCATAGCAAACAGGAAATGACTAGTTTCCAGTCAGAGAGGAAGAGGATCTTAAAGTCCAAAATCACAGGGACGAACCTACTGGAAGACTACACCTCCAAATAATGGTTTTCCTTGGGTCAAACATATTCAAACAAATACACCAAGCCTTGTGGAGTGAACAACTACTGGGTTTGGGTATTTTCTGTCAGTAGAGAGCATTGTTGAGCTAACCATGGACTGTTGGCAATTATATTTAATACATTTTTTGTGTGTGAAAATATGCATTTATATGTATACACACCTATGAATGAAGTTATTACATAAAAATAAAAAGATCAGTTTAATAACAGGATATTTTTTAGTTACCTACTTGCTAAACTGACTAGGGGTAAATGGCTGATGAAGGTAGGTAAGATCTGTTAAAAACAGGTTAGATTTTTATTCAACTTTACCCAATTATTTTTATTGCTTAAGAGAAAGGGGCATGTCACTGTCCTGAAGCAGGTGAAATATCAAGGCTGATGATGCTGAGGAGGCCAGGAGCAGGTGACACTGAAAGTTCAGCTCCTGGGCCTAGACCTATAATCAGAGTTCTCAGAATCTCTCTCTCTCTCTGTCTCTCTCTGTCTCTGTCTCTCTCTCTCTCTCTCTCTCTCTCTCTCTCTCTCTCAAACACACACACACACACACACACACACACACACACACACACACACAATCCGTGTTAAGATTGGATCAGAACTATTTACTGAAGCACTGTGCTATCATCAGTAGATAATGAAAGTACAGATTACCCAAAATTTATCCGTAGCAAACACTACAGAGTTAAGTGCTACATTCCTAGATATATACTCCTCTATTCATGATTTATTATTGTCAAGTAAATTCTTATGCAGACTCAGTCAGTACACACATTCCCAGCTGCTGACTGATTGGTATTGTGATATTTTGGTACAATTTTTCCAATACTTTCCCCCCACAGGCCCCCAATATTACCCTACCCACCATCTCACCCTCCATGACTACTCATAAAAGAGGAAGTCTCCCATAGAATCAGTCTTGGAATATCAAATTTCATATGACTATCCTGGAGACCAGTTCCAGCTACAAGGTTCAGGTCCTAAGGCAGGGAAAGAGCATTGGGGAAAGTGAAAGCACTGGCCAAGTGGTCTTGAACAGTTGGAGACATTTTATTAAAATTAATCATAACATCAGCATTTAAAAAGCTACATTGTTACTAAACCCCTCCCCCAAAATTTCCTTTGTCATTCGCTGTTCCTGCTCAGTCAATCACTGTGAACTCAATCTGCACTAGAAGGCACAAGTTCAGCAAGTCAAAAATAAATGTCTAGCCAGATATATCCTATAGACAGGAGCACATAACCAGCTGGTAGCAAATGTGGTTACATAGTTATGTAATTGAACATAGTATTACCTGAGGACCCAGCCATACAACTCTTGGGGATATACCCAAATAATGTTCTAACATATAACAAGGACACATGTTTCACTATGTTCATATCAGCCTTACTTATAAAAGCCAGAAGCTGGAAAGAACCCAGATGTCCCTTAAGAGAGGAATGGATACAGAAAATGTAGCGCATTTACACAATAAAGAACTACTCAGTTTTGAAAAACAAACACTACATGAAATTCATGGGCAATAGAGGGGACTAGAAAATATCATCCTGAGTGAGATAAAACAATCACACAGAAAATAATAAACATGAAATGCACTCACTGATAAGAGGATATTAGCACAAAACTTTGAATTATGCAAGATACAATTCACTGACCACATGAAGCTCAAGAAGAAGGATGAACAAAGTGCAGATACTTTAGTCCTTCTTAGAAGGGGTTACAAAAAATATTAATCGGTGGAAATGCAGAGACAAGATTTTGAGTAGCGACTGAAGGAAATTTAATCCAGAGACTGACTCACCTGGGAATCCAGCCCATATACACAAAGCCACCAAACCTAGACATTATTTCTGATGCCAAGAAGTGCATACTGACAGAGTCCTGATATAGCTGTCTCCTGAAAGTCTCTGCCAGAGCATGGCATATACAGAAGCCAATACTGTGAGCCAACCATAGAACTTAGAAGAGAGTCACCATTTTATGAGTCAGAGAAAGGATTGAAGGAGCTGAAGGAGTTTGCAACTTCATAAGAACAACAATACCAACCAACCGGAGCTCCCAGTCACTAAACCACCATCCAAAAAATAAACATGGACATACCCATAGCTCCAGCTGTATATGTAGCTGAGGTTGACCTTGTTGGGGACCAATGGGAGGAGATGGCTTTGGTCCTACCAAGGCTCACCCCTCCACACTTTTAGGGAATGTCAGGGCAGGAAAGGGTAGGTGGATAGTTGAGGGAACACCCTCATAGAATAAGGGGGAAGATGATGGGACAGGACTTATTATGGGAAACCAGGGAAAGAGGATAACATTTGAAATGTAAATAAAAACATCTACTATAAAAAAGAACAACGTAAACTTTACTTTAACGTCTCTTCTGTTTTTTCTTCCTCCAGTTATGATATTCTTTACCTTCCTTATGTTCATCTTCCATGATATATCATGTGCTAGCTGAACGTATTTCACAAGAGGAACGCCATTTAAACATTGCATAATATAACCTCATGACAAGTAAGAAAGCTATGTAATGATCTCTAGAGGGTCTTAAAAATGGTTTTTATTAAATCAATAGCTACTTATAATGAATCACTAAGGAAGCAAATTACAGTGACAAGTAACTTATTTTCACTATCAATGATATTCTTTTATACTTGTAGATAGGCTTCTAGCATAATTGTCCTCTGAGAAGTCACACTCAGCTGCAGACTGAAACAGATACAGGAAAAACAACCGAACATTGAATGAAGCTTTTGTTTTCTTATGGAAATATTGGGGAAAGGATTAAAGGTAATAAGTAATTAGTAATAAGAATTCCTTAGGAAAACAAAGAGTCAACTATCCTGAGCTTTGAGGGCTCCCAGAAAGTGAACAAAAAAGGCATATGAAGATGTTTCAATACTGTTTACTACCTTTAAGCAGACTAGTGCACATAGGAACCAGAAGAATTCTATGGGAAGTGCTGCAGAAAGCTGAAAGCATCAATAAATACCGCTAGAATTACAAGAAACAACAGGGAATCATGGTTATGCAGGCTTCCTTTTCTCTGAAACATGTGCCCTAGAGTTATTTGAAGAGCACAAATCATTTATACTTACAAATTCCATCAATAATATTTCTCTACTTTTAAATACTGGTACTTAGAAACTAATTTTCTGCATTTAAGTAAATACAGTACTAGGATGTCCACAGTACCTTTCCCTGTTCTGTATGCATCCCAACTAGTGCTACAACTCAGATTCCTCACCAGGAATGACTGTGTCCTCTGTTAAGGCAGAAAAGATACTGGTATTAAGTATTTTTGGAAATAAACTGGAAGGAAGGTAGAAGACAGAGAAGACCTCTTATCCTTTTCTACAAAAACAAATGACTCTCTATGAGCTTTGAAAAAACATCCATTACATCTGAAAATCAATTTCAGACTCACGTGAAGCAGCAGTTGGGTAAGTTTAGCCTTTCACTCTGCTCCCATAGGGGTTTATGTTATGACTTGTAACATTGTGGGTGGGGTATAACCTTGCTGACAATAGTAAGTTGCAATATCTTCAGATTCTAGGCCACTAATGGTGAGAGAGTAATCTTTCCCAGACCCACTGCCACTGAACCTTGATGGGGCCCCAGGTTGTAGCCTTGATGTGTGGTAAATCAGGAGTTTAACGCTTCCATCTTCTTTCTTCTGATACCAGGACAAATAATTGTTAATATTCTCACTTGCCCTGCAACTGATGGTGACTCTTTCTCCCAGAGACGCAGACAGGGAGGAGGGAGACTGGGTCATCTTGATGTCACATTGGGCACCTAGGAATAGAATAGAGACATAGTAAATATCCATACAGTTAATCAGGATAAGAAAGGATATCCCCCAAATGCCAGTCAACATTAATCACAGGATAACATTGAAATTCTCATTTTAGTTTTTTTTTTTTTTTTTTTTTTTTTACCAAGAAGCCAGAGTTGCAGGATCCCAAGGAACTGAACAGGGGCCCGTATGTCCATGTTAAGACTTGACTGCAATGGCAACTGCACAGGGTGTAACTGGTAAATGAAGAAGTCCCCAAAGTGCATGCAAATCAAAGGGAACCAGTTATTTTATGGCTGGGCACAGGTGCAAGGCTTAGTCATCTCAGCAGTTAGCAGTCCCAGTATCCCTAGATGCCCAAAGTCAAACCACACATATTTCTCCAGAAAATGCATTTTTTTAATGCTTTAAAATTGTTGAAGTAATTTTGGATATTATTTGAAAAATTCTAGTATATAAGCTGCATGTTGAATAATGTACTTCAAAAATATGGTTGAGGAATGTAAAAGACTATCCTGCTGTCAGGAAATATACAATAGAGAAGGGGATGTTGAACCTTTTATTTACTGAAATAACTGTGAATGATCGCTAAAACGCTATTTTTTTCTTGTAAAGTGCCTCTGTGTTTAGAAGTCATTTCTATAAATTAAAAGGGTAAACTGATCAGGATTTTTTAATAATTTGAAAACTATAATTTAGCAGCCCTCACTGTGCTTACTAGAATACAAAATGAAGAAGTACACAGCATTCGATATCCATATTTGCTAATTTTTCTGCCATTTGCTACTGCTTCCCACAATTCCTCATTATGAGTGATTATTGAAGACAGATTTGAATGCAATAGCAGAAAACACCACTATGTAAAGTGCATCTTTGCTGATTATTACAAACCATATTTTCACTCTTAATTCTTAAATAGAACCAGAGACATTATCCCGATTCAAGAGACAGCCTCAACATCTGCACGCATGAATCAATCTCCCAACTCTGATTTGGATTTTAGCAGGTCAGGAGTTTAACCATGTAACCTAGTTTGTGCTGAATCCAGTCCGATAATTGCTGATATTCTGACTTGCCTAGGAAGTGATCGTGACTGTGTCCCAAAGATGCAGACAAAGAGGATAGGACTGGATACTCTAAATGTTAAATCTGGTTCCTGGAATGTAATACAAACTAAACTTCAACAAAATTAAGCACCGTAATCAAGGACTACCCCCAATGTACCATGTATCACTGATCACAGTGCCACATTTAAATTCTCATTGTAGTCCTTGGGAGGGGAGAAGGAGCCCTCATGACTGTGCTTTGTCCTGCTTGGAACTATTGACACTAAATGACCAAGTAGTAAGTCCTTGGGACAATCATTTTGCTTGGGAAACCTGCCAATTTGCAAAAGATAAGCAGATCTAGGTATTGATTCAGGATTGCTTATTTCAGTAGCTTAGTACAGGCTGTGTCTGAAGTGTCCCAGGCCATACAACAACATACATAGTTCTTTTCAGAGGAGCACTTCTTCGACAAAGAAACTACCCTAGAAAAGACCATTTTGAGATTATTTTGTAAATTTATAGGGAAATTATTTGACACAATATTTAATTTTTAAAAGGAAAATGTATGAAAAAATATAACTTTCAGTGATATTCCATACAGTAGATAAAGGACACAATAATATTTAAGTTATTCTTTTACAAGTCTGACTGGGAATTCATTGTGTTCTAAGTGAAATTAATTAATTAACTAATTAATTTTCCTAAAAATAGTTTATCGGGATTATATTAATTATTTCAAACATATATTTTAATTGCTTTAGAAATTACTATTGCAGAAGAAGTTGAAGTTATTTCCAGCTGGACCACTGGTATTATTATGTAATCTCAAAATATATAAATACATTCCATTGTCATTTGACTGTATACTTTTCATAACTGGAGAATAAATGGGCTGTACCTCTCCTCAGGTTTGAAATACGTTTACTTGCCTGTTTATAAACTTGTGCTACTATTTCCCACAACTAATAAGCATGAATAGTCAACAAGTGCTACCAGATTTAATGACTTTAACCAAAACACTGTTTCTTATTATGTGGCTATGCTATGTGCAGTAAATATAGTATACCAGCCATAGGACAGATTTACAATAAAAGGAAGTTTTTCAGGGAGTCATGGGAAAAGAGGGTGAGAAGAGAGTAGTAGCAGAAAAAGGGAGGGGTACAGAAAAGAAGGAAGAGGAGGAAAGAAGAAGAGAAAGAGGGGGTGTGGAAGAGGCAGGCTGGGAACACATGGAAAGAGGGAGTAGGGGGGAAAGAAAGGCCAGAGGGAAGCAAGTGGGGGAGGGGAGCAGAGAGAGTAAAGAGAGGTCAATAGTGAAATTAGTAAAACAAAATGTGCTGACTGATTAGGAGACTAATAGAATGCTCAATGACTGACAAAGTCGTTCAAATCCATTGTAAGTATGGAATAACAGAATGTCCTCATTCAGCTTGAAATTCTCTCAAATATTAAATATACATAATTAAATTGCAGAGAACTAATGGAATATACTGAAAAGACACACAGATAACTACTTTCACAGAAAAATCGATCACCCAGAATGTTGTGCTCATAGATTTTAATTTAATTTACTACCACGATACATTAAGGTAGAAATCATTCAACATTATTTTCTATGTATTGACATATTCTTAGTATTAGAAAATAGACATTAAAAAAAAGAAAATAGACATTAAAAAAAAGAAAATAGTCATTAAATTACAACCAAGGGGACTTGCTTAAGTGTTCAATGTTTCTCGCAAAGAATATATACAATAAGAATTACCATATATAAAAATATATGAGCAGCTCTCTGCTCCCAGACCCCATGAGAGAGAGACCCAACAGCCTGATCAGGTGGGCACTCCTGAGGCTGCAGAGCGGAAGAGACCACCAACACTACTCACCCCTGCCCACATCCCTGGCCCAAGAGAAAACTGTATAAGGCCTCTGGGCTCCCGTGGGGGAGGGCCCAGGAGCGGCAGGACCCCTGCCTGAGACACCACCTGAACCTGAAGGAAACAGACCAGATAAACAGTTCTCTGCACCCAAATCCCGTGGGAGGGAGAGCTAAACCTTCAGAGAGGCAGACAAGCCTGGGAAACCAGAAGAGACTGCTCTCTGCACACACATCTCGGACGCCAGAGGAAAAAGCCAAAGACCATCTGGAACCCTGGTGCACTGAAGCTCCCGGAAGGGGCGGCACAGGTCTTCCTGGTTGCTGCCGCTGCAGAGAGCCCATGGGCAGCACCCCACGAGCGAACTTGAGCCTCGGGACCACAGGTAAGACCAACTTTTCTGCTGCAAGAAAGCTGCCTGGTGAGCTTGGGACACATAGAAGCAGAATTCCTCTAGGACCGGGCACGTTCTGTGTTTACCGGAAGTCCCACAACCGCGGATCCTGGCCCACAGCAGCTCTCTGCTACCAGACCCCGTGAGAGAGAGACCCAACCGCCTGATCAGG